>NW_007731962.1:0-144375 GCF_000696425.1 Galeopterus variegatus
GAACCAGCAACCTATGAAGAGTTCACAGATTAGGTGAAGACCATTCTTTCTGACTAAGCTGCAGAATCAGATTCTAAGATGAGATACACAGCGGACTTAAGATAGGGGTCAGTGACAACAGGAGAGATGAGATAGAGCCTCTCATGGACAAAATATGGGGGCAGCGTAAAAATGCCCAAAATGATGGTGGCTAAAGGACTGTTGACTAATCTGGTAAGGGTTTGAAACAGAAAAACTGTCAATTATTTGTGCAATGAATAAATAGAAGAATTCAGCAATCTATATTTACCTCTTCTCCCTTACCCCAACAAAACCTAAGGGGTTTAGAAAGAAGGTTATGAACTTCCTCTTTTAATATCAATGAGATCTACTATCTGAAGCAAACAATAAGTACCTGGTAGTCCTGAAGTCTGCCAAACTACTTCTAGATGACAACTCAGGATTCTGGACAAGGTCATGGGGCGATTTTATATACACATATATATATGTGTGTGTGTGTGTGTTGTGTGTGTGTGTGTGTGTGTGTGTGTGTGTGGGTGTATATATATGTGTGTGTATATATATATATATATATATATATATATATGTATATATATACACCCACACACACACACACACACAAAATATAATATAAAAAATATTTTATATATATAGAACGTCAAATATATACACTACTGTATTAGTCTGTTTTGTGATGTGTGTGTGTGTGTGTGGGGGGGGGTGTATATATATGTGTGTGTATATATATATATACACACACACACACACACAAAATATAATATAAAAAAATATTTTATATATATAGAACGTCAAATATATACACTACTGTATTAGTCTGTTTTGTGTTGCTATAACAGAATTTCCTGAGACTGTGTAATTTATAAAGAACAGAGGTTTATTTGGCTTATGATTCTGGGACAGCTGTATCTGGCACTGGCCTCAGGCTGCTTCTACTCACGGCAGAAAATGGCAAGCAGCCAGCAGTGGGTACAAGCAGATCACAATGTGAGAGGTAGCAAGCAAGAGAGAGAGAAAGGAGGTGCCAGGGTCTTTTGAAACAACCAGCTCTCACAGGAACTAACAAGAGTGAGAACTCACTCATTACTCCCCCCATATAGGGAGAGCACTAATCCATTCATGAGGGATCCGCCCCCTTGACTCAATCACTTTCCAACACTGCCACATTGGGGATCAAATTTCCACATGAGTTTTGGACGGGACAACACATCCAAACCCCGTCAACTATGCTTTGACCTAATTTGTTACTTGATCTCATTTTACCAAAATGTGATCCAGTGTAATTCATGTTCCAGAATATGAAGAGATAAGAGAGATAAATTCCATCCCTGGACTGGCTGTGCAGTGGTTCTTTCAGCAGCCCATGTTCTCATCAATTTAAAGCACATACACCAGAGGGCCAGTCCGTGGCTCACTTCGGAGAGTGAGGTGCTGACACCACCAAGTCAAGGGTTAAGATCCCCTTACCAGTCATCATTTTTTTTAAAAAAATAAAGCACATACACCAGAATGTATATGGATTTTGGGTTCAGAATGGCTCTAAGACTTGGCTGGAAGGCATTAGGCAAGTTATTTAACCTCCCTAAGCTTCAATTTTCTTGTCTGTAGAATATCTCAATACTCCTATAGTTGCCTCTCAAGATAATTGGAAAGATTAAATGAAATAACATATGCATGAGATGTCACAATGCCAAGCTCATCTTGATCAATATTTCTAGTTTACCATGAATAGTCTGCCGAAATTTGTGTGCAATAAAACTGTAATGATCCAGTGAGGCAGGAAGAGTCCTCCAGGGCGGGCTGTGGTTCATCTCCTTTCCAGAGTACTTAGACTTAGAGGAAAATTCAAGCCCTGGGAAAAACTAAAAATGTATACAAAGACTATTTCTACCATCTTGGAATGGGAAAAAGAATAGTTTTGGGGAAAGATCCATGATCTTTTGCAAGATACTGAAAGATTTGGGGCAAGCCTGATAATATATCACCCCTTACCCCATTTACCTCTTTGTTCTACCTAAAAGAGCTCCATGAGGCTCATGTTCAGGAGCACGAGTTAATGCCAGTTGTGGCCGTAACTAGAGCTACAGTTGTGTGTTGAAGTCACTTTGCTTTCTCAGAGATTGAGCTAACTATGACTGTGGGTGAAAAGAGATGGAAAATGGTTTCATCTTTCTTCAATTTGTTGCTGGCAACCTACCCCAAAAGAACCATTTAGTATTACACATTGTGGAGTCAAATATCTAGTTTACACATTCTTTTCAAAAGGCAGTTTCAACCCCAATGATTACATAATCAATTAGTAAATGTATGGAAAGAAGTAAAGATGCAGAAATGCAGTAGGAAGAGGGAAGGGAAGAGGAGGGAGAGGAAGAAAAGGAAAATGAGAAAAGCTCAAGAGTGAAAATGAGTGGTGTGTAAAAATGCCACTGTGCCTGGGTGGCTGAAGTCACTAGAGTCAGAGAGCCAAGAATGTAAGATACAATGGAGTGAAAGAGCACAGGGCAGAACAGTGAGGACAGTATGGCACTGATGTAAAAATGATCTACATAATGCTTGTAAGCGTGGAGACTATTCCTGGAGAGGTCTGGAGGTGTGTTCAATTAGCAGGTAAACTGAGTGACAGGAGGACAAGACTAGAAGGGAGATTTCTGCTGCATAGTTTTGTATCGTTTGAGACTGGCTCCATATGCATGCCTCATGTATTCGATCTATTTGACAGAAGAGGAGGAGGAGGAGAGGAAGGGCAGCAGTATTGGCCCATTGCTTAAAACAATCATGTCTCAAATCCAAGCTGTCATGTAAAAACTAAGCTTTCTAATGGACATCCGTTGTTCTGTCGGCCCAGTTTCCATCCTCCCCTCTTCTGACATCAGGCTTCATCCTCATTCTCATTCTGCATGATCTGGGGACTGGATGGTTTCAGGGTTCTAGATATGAACCAATCTGGGCTAAGGAGATCCAGGCCTAGGACTTCTGCTGGAGTAATTGTTGAGGAGACGCTTTTTTCTCATCCCACAGACTGAGAGGTAAGATAGGACCACGGACCTGCCGATGGCCATCTTGCCGTCAAGAGAAGAGGGTGTGCCTGCAAATGAAGCCAACACAGAGGAAGGCAGAGCAAGAGCTGAGGCTTGGATCTAGTTGTACCTGATGCACCACATAATCTCGGACTTTTCTTCTTTTTCTCCCTTTTGCTGTAGCCAGTTGGAGTTGGGCTACTGTCAAGTACAACTAAAAGTCCTGACTTGTACACTAACCACAAGTAGGTCACTTAATTTTTATGCACCTTGAGTTTCTTCCTCCCTTATAAAATGGGGATGGTGGTCATGATGACAAAAGTGGTGATGATGATGAAGATAATGAAAGTGACAATAATAACCTTCACAGGGCTACCAGAACATCAAATGAGGCAATAATTTTGAAAGTGCTTTGGGACCTGTAAACCAGACTTTAGTAGTTGTCACTTATGCTATTAGCATTTCAAGACTCTGTCGGCTCAGTTACTGAGAAAATGAACTACATTAGTGAACACAGAACTTCCATATTATCTATACATATGGACACATATAAACAAGTGAGTTCTCTCTTAGCTGTCAGTAAAGAGATAAGGCATGCATACAGGAACAGAAAATCTCAGTAAATCTCTTGGGTTACAAGATGGAGTTAGACACATGCAGCAATTTTTTTACAATATTCTGTGACAACCAATTTATGTGTATTCCAAAACACTTAGAAGTGTCCAGTATATGTTGGGTGCTATAGAGGCAAGTGGAGTACATGCTCCCTGTCCCCAAGAAGCTCACCGTGTGTAGTGGGTTGAATAAGTGTCCCTCAAAGTTCATGTCCACAGGAATCTCAGATTGTGATTATTTGGAAATAGGATCTCAGCAGATGTAATTAAGGTAAAGACTGAGTGGAGTACATGCTCCCTGTCCCCAAGAAGCTCACCGTGTGTAGTGGGTTGAATAAGTGTCCCTCAAAGTTCATGTCCACAGGGAATCTCAGATTGTGATTATTTGGAAATAGGATCTCAGCAGATGTAATTAAGGTAAAGACTGAGATGAGATCTTTATCTCATTATCTCATTAATCCACTCACTGGATTAAGGTGCCTCCTAAATCCAATGAAAGTATCATTATAAGAGACAGAAAAGACACACAGAGACACAGAACAGAAGGCCGTGTGGAGATGGAGGCAGAGACTGGAGTAATGCCGCCACGTAACAAGGAATACCAAGGATTGCAGGGAACCACCAGAGGCTCCGACAGAGGCATGGGACAACTTCTCCCTCAAAACCTCCAGAAGGAATCAATTCTGCCAACCCCTTGAGCACTCAGACTTCTGGCCTCCAAAACTGGGAGAGAATGCATTTGTTGTTTTAAGCTACCCAGTTTGTGGCACTTTGTTATGGTGGCCCTAGACAACCATGACATCACATAGCTATCTTCCTGCATAGAGCTGACACAGGACTTCGCTCATGTTTAAAATATACAGACCCTTAAAGAAACTTGTCAGGTGCAGATCACATAGAACTGTGGCAATCATGTTCCAATTTAAGGCATTTTGGATTTAAAAAGTCTTCTCCTTAGCAAAAAATCTGACTCCCACCAACATTCAACTCTATAGGCCAGAAAGAAAAAAGGGGAGTATTCCAAAAGGAAGGACATAGGCATCCATGCCGAAAATGAAAATGTCCTCAACTTCCTTTTGAGGTAAAGAAAATCTAGACAACTTCTTTGCTAGCTGATGAGTCCTACATTTCTGGAACTGGGGAAGAAGAGGGAGGGAGAGGAAGAGCAATAAAATCAGGAGGGCTGATTGGAGCTATTTTCAGCAGGCCAGTCTTTTATAACTTCTATTTTGTTCCCCAGTTGAACTGACCACTGCTTGATTAATTGTGTTTATCTGTAGTTCAGCGATAAAGTTCTCTTTTAATTCCCTGCTGAATAGAAATATTTAGGGCAATGCCACAGCTGTGTTTGTTCTCACACTCCACCACAGTTATGTAAATACCGCCTATGGAACTATTTCTGATAAAGGCCCATACCAACCCCACGGAATTATACACTCACTCTAGATGTCTGCCAAGTCGAGCAGTTTCGATCCAGCTTGGCACAGCATATGAATGATATCACAGCTTCTCAGAGATCATTTGGCAAACCTCACGATAAAAGAGTAATTTTCTTCCCCTCTTGCTCTCTCAAAGGCTTCCACAGAGCCAAAGAATATTTCCCAGCACTCTCTGCTTCCCCTGTTTATAAACATGAGGCCGGCACACAAAACGTGAAGCCTCCTAAAACAAAATTCATAAATAAGACAAACCGTACCACCTGGCCACCAAGGTTTCAAGTCACCTTTACCCTCTAATGGGAAGCTGCAGAACACACAGATGAGTCGGGAGGATGGAACCTGCTGGCTGGCAGCACCCCTGGGAATCCACGGGAATTCAAACCACGCCACCCTTATGGCTGCTTCCAGCTTCCACAAATCTGTGAATCCCGTGGTGGATAAAAGATATATCCCAACAGACAAATATATAGCACACTGTTAACAGTGGTTATCTCTAGACAGTGGAATTTTGTGGTATTTTTATTTCTACCTTTCTGCTTTTCTATATTTGCCAGTTTTTAAAATGTAATCAGAAAACAACTGGGAAAAGTTTTTTTTCTAAATGAATGTTTGTAAGCCTTTTGCAGTAATGTCATTAGTGAAACAGTTCACCAAGAAAAAATATTCTTACATGAAGAAGATAACATTAAAGAAAAAATCAGATTATTTTTAAAATCCTAAAGTGGATTGTAACTAAAAGACTTGAAAGAGATAAAAAGATTGATAGTAACAATATTCATAATAAAAATGAGTACTTGTCCTATGGGGATGCAAACTCCACCACCAAATTTATTCACTTCCTCATTTCATCTTCACAACTATCCTATGAGGTGAATTGTATCAATGTGTCTACCTCATAGATGAGAAGGTGGTCCCTCGGAGGGGTTAGCTTGTCCAGACTTTTCTCATCAGTAAGAGGCAAAGCTGGAACTGGAAAAGCCTGTGTCCATCATTAGGCACTGTTTCGTATGATGCTTATACAATGTGCCGTGTTGCTTAAAAGAGTAGGGAACATTTGTCATGGTGGTTGCTGCTCAGTATCTTTTGAACACCCTTCCTGTGTATTTGGAAAGTTTTCCAAATTATGAGCTGAGCTTCCCCAAGGTAGAAGCAAGAATTCCAGTTTCCAGCTTTCCTTGCTGCTCGGGCACAGAGCCACTCACACAAAATAGAGATTCCGAAGGAGGAAATGTGGGCAAGCAGATGTACACGGAATCCATCTTTTGGCAGGTATGGCAGGGAGGAATCAGCTCTTAGTGGCAGTGGGGGCAGGGCTTGGCCATTCTCAAGTGTCATCAGTGTAAGCTGAGAGAGGGTTAAGCGAGGGGCAACAGTGGAATTTTCCCTAAAGCAGACCTCACGGTGTGTTGGGTGTTGAGCTCCTTAGCCTGATTCTCTGAAATCCTTGGAAAAAAGATAAGCACCCTAACATCCTTAACCAGAGTTGATTCTACTGCCTGAAACTGCAATCCCCAGCTAAGAATGTAGATTTAGGAAGCAGGTTGCCATGATGGGAGTTAATGAGATCCTCTAAGGAATGAGTCAAGTGTGAGCAGTTAATGGAAAAGAAGACAGAAAAGGTTTTCTACTGTTTTTAAAAATCCCATTTCAAAAACAGGTCATGCATGATACACTGTTCTGCTAAGATCTGAGGGAAACTGACAATATCTCTCATGTTTGCTAGGTTTCAGTTTTTCAGTAACACATAAATTTACAAAATAGGTGAAGAATTTCAGCCCTTTGACCTTTCCTAGGGGAATGATATCGTTATTAAAGTTTTAGAAGAGGAGTCAACTAATGTCAAAACTATATAAAACATTTTGTTTTTCCACTGCAAATTTCATCTGTACCTCACAAAATATTCTGTGGTTTGACCTTGCTCAATTGATTTAAAAAAAAAAAAAGCCATCTAAATATACAAGGTGCTATGCAGGGCATATAAATGTACATTTTTCCTCTAGAATCTTAGTACCATACACTGATAAACAATCTATCCCATAGCTCAGTTCACAGCACAGCATATGGACTCTGAGGGCCTTTTTCTCCTTGTTTTGAATTAGATTATCTTAGGCAAGGGTTGTCAAATTTAGCAAATAAAAATGTAGGATGCCCACTTAAATTTGAATTTCAGATAAACAAGAAATAATCTTTTAGTGTAAGTATGTCCTGTGCAATATTTAGTGGTAGAGATGGTGTAAAGTAACAGGATTAGAAAAACGTACAGAAAAAACTGGCAGGCTTTATATGGATTATGAAGGGTGGGGAAAAGGGAGGTGTCAAGACGTTGCCTAGGTTTCTAGCCTAGACAACTGAATGAACCACAGTGCCATTCACTAAGATGATCCAGATTTAGAAAGAGACATTCTGAGTTTGGTTAGATATTCCCACTTTTATTTAGATGTCCTTATAACCTCAAACTTGTAGTGTATACAGATAGCAGCTACTCCCCAGGAATCTGCTTATTCTATGTTTATTTTGTTTGAATGGTATTAACATCCTCCCAACAATCCAGGTCGAATGGACCAATCATCGTTGGTGCGTCCTGTCCTCTTCTACAGGATCCAGCCTCCAAGTTTTGTCAGGGTGACCTTGGTGGGATCTCCCTTACAGAAGAGCCGGCCAGCCTGTAAGTTACCAAGTTTTCTCAGTGGAGCAGGGGCAATCACTTATCGAGGGTGGGATATAAGTATTATTTTCTAGGCCAACTTTGATTAAATGGTAGTGGTTGCCTGAAATGATGTCTGAGATCTCATTCTAGGTTCACATGGGAAAAGTGTCATAATCATCTATTAATCCTTGCCATGGGCATGGGAGTGGGGATTGGCAGCACTCATGCTGCATATTTAACCTTTCTAGAAAGCACTTGGACATATAGCTCTCTAGAAGTACGCCACTTCCTCTTCTCCTGATCGCCCTCATCCAGGTTTTTGGTCATGTGATATGATCTCTCTTTCAAGGCTTATCCTTTATGGTTTATCTTCCCCACTATACTGTAAATTTCTTGAGAGCATGATATATACCAGAACTATCTTTCTATCATCCCCACTGCCCAACACATGGACGGGGTACTGCATAAGTGTTTGCTAGGCTAAGTGAACGGACAGTTGTGTCTACCCTTAAAAGCTTGACTATCCTTTCCAGCCAAAGTTCTATGACTGCCTCTCTTTACATTTTTGTTTCTCCCTTCCTGGAAGTTAACCCTATCAATCTTGAATAATGGAATTTAACTCCTTATTGTTGGAGTGAGCAGGACTAAAGCCATGTTGGAACCTAAAACCGCATGGGCTCTAAAAGATTTTAAAAGGACACAGTTTTTTTTTTTGTTGTTGTTGCTTTGTTTTGTTTTGTCTTGCCAGCATGTCTCTGAGTTCCCTCTTTTCCCATGTTTATTTGATATTTTGAATCTTAGTTATGAGACAAGATGACATTAACTACATGAATGTAAGTTGTTTTCCAGCCAGCCTGGAGCTGCAAACTTGCACATACTATCCAAGGGAAACCAAGAAGACATCAATAAAGCTATGCTGATTTCCACCCCTCCAGCAGGACCCTGAGATAACAGCAAGAACAGGGGCGGAAACCAGATGGAGTCTTGTTGAGACTGCACCTGGCCCCTTGCACGTCCCTCTCCCTCTTGCTTTTCACTTCCTACGTTCCATTCCCTCAGCTCCTGTTTAACTGCCCCCACCCCCCAAAAAATCCCTAAGGTGGGGAGACAGTTCTAGTCTGTCTGCTCAGACATGATAATAAACTTCTTGCCTCACACTAACATTTGGGACTGACAAGTATTGCTTCTGAGCGGAGAGCAGCAAGACCTGGACACCAGTAACAACAGCACGACGTACTTCAGTTCTAAAATTACTTGCCTGGTATATTCAATAAAGCCGAACATGTTTTGATGTTCCATGAGGAGGCTAGTTTCCAGAGATAATGTGCATCAGTGACCAATTCATAATGTTTATTTAATATTACATTATCAGACAACTCATTATATACATGATTTTCTTGGGCTAAAATAACCAATTTGTGATCTGGTGAACCTTACCAGATTATATGTAGAAGCAGGCAGCCTTGCAAATGTACGAAGCAGGGTAAAAAGCTGACACAATGAAAACAACTAGGATTATTAATCCAAAGTGCTGAAATCTCGGTGGTAGCAACAGCAGTGGATACCATATAATTTATTTATGTCAGAGTTTCATGTATAATAAAATTTATCCGTCTGACTCATTTACAGAATTGTAAGAAAAAATGCCTTTTCATTCATTAATTTATCAATTATTTTTTGAGTGCCTACTGTCTACCAGATATGGCATTAGGCAGGTGGGATAAGGAGAAAACACAGATATCGTTCCTATAATCACTGAGATTACACTCTAGCAATCTTGAACGAACACACACTTTCTTAAATTTTTGAGTAACATGAGAAATTCCTAACATGAAAGAATAATTTATACATATTTTGGGAACAGATAATTTTTTATTAAACTTTCACTAAACTACTTAAGTGATTATTTACCATGCAAAGTTGGCACCTGCTTACACATAATAACAGCACTTCACCATCACCAAAATATCACTTATCCATTCAGTTTTAATCTCTACTAAGTCTTTGTGAGGAGGGAGAAGAGAAGGAGAGAGGATAAGGACAAAAGCATTGTATCTCTCAGGCCCTTGTAAACAAAGATGTGTTACCTGTGGAAGGCAGCAACTTAAGACTTTAGATTCCATGAATCCTTCAACAAGGATTTCTAGGAGCTGCATCCAGCAGAGATGGGATAAGAAGGATTTGAAGAGGGTCTATCACATGAAAGGACTAGAGTAGTCTGGGAATTTAAGTTCGGGAAAGGAGAAAGACTGTGGGCAATTTTAGTTAGCATGGGAGAACTAGATATACAGGAAAAGCAAAAACCAAAGCCATCCTAGTTAAATGCGTGAATGAATGAATGAATGACCAAAGACTGAATTAACCATCTAAGAGGAATTTAGAGGTCATTTAAGCCAACTTTTCATTTCACAAGTGAGAAATCTAACTTCTAGAGAAGAGAGCTGATTTACCCAAGATTACTCTTGCAGGTAGAAGTATTACTGAGCCTAGAATCCACATTCCTTAACAATCAAGTTTATCCAAGTTCAGAGAAAAGGGAAGGAGTGGAAAACTTAAGTGTTCAGAGGCAAATGTAACCTTCTTTACAATTTTCCAGAAGGCCGGTCCTGCATTTGGGGCTAGTAGCTCTTTCTGTATTAGAAATACTCATTGTAGTACTTTGTAGATATTTCATTGTCAAGATCTTTATGGAAATGACAGTTTCATAATTATTTTCTCTGTGGAAGCCTTTGCTCAAAGACACTTTCACCTCTTTTGTAGATAGCAATAATCATTTTCATTACCTGAAAGATTTAAACAAGCATAAACAAATAAATCAGCCACCCACAAAATTGCTATTTAAAAAAAATATATATATCTGAGCTATCTAGACAAGTTTTAAATTGTCATGCAATTCTGCACTGGTTGCAAGAGAGGGCAAAAATCAGAATAATGCAAATGTTCATCCCAAGTTTTAAAAGGTCACACGACATGGAATTCAATCTTCTTCATTCTTATAGTAAATGCCAAGCTGCCAGACAACTTGGAAAGAGAGTCAGGCTGAGAAGCAGCAAAGCTGTGGGGTTAGATTCGTTTCATTTAGTTTTGACTTCATTAGTTTTTTTTTTTTTTTAATTTAAGAAAATATACATTAAAATAATAGAGCAGGAAAATTGCTACAAATGAAGGAAATTAACTTGAAGCTTTCTGCTTCTTGAGTTGGAGGTGTATGGAGGTGGGTGGGGGAAGGCAGGCCTTGGAGAGGGAGAGGAGGATGCTGTGTGTGTCACTAGGAAGGCTTTTGAGTCTTTGGGGTGGGCAGATGCCTGCCTCTGCCTCACAGCATTCCGAACATTTGCTCCTCCCAGATGTGTGTCATGTGACTGAACTTTATATTCAGCATCTCACCCTTGGGCTATCTGTGTGAGGGCTGCTTATCGGTTCGCGTGAACTGCATTTACCAAGACGTAAATATATCCCTCCAAAAAAACAAACTGAAAGAAGCTAGATTTTGGGATGTAGCAAATTCAGATAACCTTAATCATGCGTGAATCACTCATTCAAAAATATTCATTGAATGCCTGCTCTCTGCTAGGCAATCTGCTAGAGGCTGGGAATATGGAGTCAGACAACATGGCCATGGCCCTTCAAGGAGCTTTTTGTCCACAAGGACTGAAGTGGGGGTATAGGTGTGGGAGCACAGTGGCAGACCAAGAACCCAGGAGAAGCCATATCCCGTAGTGGTTAGACTGTTGTGAACAGGGCCAGTGTGCCTTGGATCATGTACTGGGTACGAGCTAAGCAGCCTTGAACAAAGAACTCAACCTCTCTGCATTTCAGTTTCTTCATTTACAGATAGGAGTGGACTGAGTTATAACAAGTACAATGATTGGGAGGAGGAGAAGTTGGCTAATGCAAAAAGGAGGAGTAGAGGCTGAGGGGAGAGCACCCCAAGAAGAGAGGCAACCTGTGCAAGAGACCGTAGTGTAAAACTGCACCGCACGTGACAGAACCTGGTTCCTGAATGGCTTAGGGGTGTGGAGGAAGGTGAGCAAGGAAGTGGAAGGACAAACAGCGGAGAGAGCCTGAAGGGAACCCACTGACAGAATTATTTAAGCAGGGTGACACGATCAAGCTTGTACTTTACTGAGATCACGCCAGGTGCTACAGACTGGAGGGGAGAGAGACTGCAGGCATGGAGACCAGCTAGGATATCTCTGCAGTTACGGGGGTGACAGCAGGGCAAAGGCAAAGGACAGAACACCTGAGACACGAAAGGTTAGATCACAGCAGGGTAAAGAGGGTATTCCATGGTGACCATTTGATTCCTGAATGAATACTTCTATCTTTGGGAAGTTGTGTCCTCCAAATAGTGAGTTCAAAAAATATCTATCCATGGATACAAGGGTGTGCTAGGCATGGAAAGACGGGATACAAAAATAAGTTAGATGTATCCCAAACCTTAAATAACCTAATGAGGCGGATGATACCAAAATAGTTATACCACGTGGCAGAGCAGGCATGCTGTTAAAGAAGCATAGATTATCCAAGGAAAGAAAGGCATGCTGTGCACGGGATCAGGACATACTTCAGGAAGATAAAGCCATTTGAGATGGGCTTAAGGAATGAGAGGATTCTGACAGGTGGAGAATGGAGAGAGGTCATTCCAGTCTGGTGGGACACGATGGCCAAGGACAGAGAGATGGGAAAGCTGAGAGTGTTCCGGAATAGCAAATAGTTCCTTTTACCTGGAAAACGATTTCTATAACTGCATCTATTTTTTATGGCTTTTTGGAGGTATAACTGATATACAATAAATTGTACATATAAATGTACAATATGTTTGGACATATGTATAAACCATGACTCTTCCACCCCCCATTTCTTTTACTATAGTGTGCGTTTTCAAGAATTTTAATAAATAGAATCATACAGTATATATTCCTCTTGTCTGGATTCTTTCACACGGCATAATCATTCTCAGATTTTGATGGCTGGGGAGTAATCCCGTTGTATGGATACACCACAGTTTGTTTATTCACCTTTTGATGAACACGTGGGTTGTTTCTAGTTTTGCGTTATTAAAATAAAGCTGCTATGAAGATTTGTGTTTTTGTATGGACACATTTCATTTATCTTGGGTATGAGCTGGGAGTGGAATTGCTGGTTCATATGGTAGGTGTGTTTAGCAGTTTAAAGAATTGCCAAACTGTATCAAAGTGATTGTGTCCTTTTTCTTTTTCACATGGAGCGAATGAAGGTTCGAGTTCTTCCACATCCTTGACAACACTTGATATGATCAATGTTTTAAATTTTTGCTAGATTAATATGTGCGTAGTGATTTTTTTTGTGGTTTTAATGTGCATGTCTGTAATGACTAATGATGTAGAACATCTCATGTGCTTATTTGCTATGCATCTATCTTCCATGGTGAAGTGTCTATAAATTTTTGCTCTTTAAAAAAATTGCATTGATTGCCTTTTTATTATTGAGTTTAGAGTATTTTATATATATATTCTCAATACAAGTCATTTATTAGATAAATGCTTTGCAAATATTTTCTCCCAATCTGTGGCTTGTGTTTTCATTCTCTTGAGAATAAGTTTTTAATTTTAACGAAATCCAATTTATCAATTTTTTCTTTGGGAATTGTGCTTTTGGTGCCATATCGCGAACCTTTGCTGAACCCAATTTTGTAAAAGTTTTCTTTGTTCTCTCCTAGAAATCTTTTAGTCCTAGATTTTACACTTAGGTTGATGATGCATTTGAACTAATTTTTTGTATATGGTGTGAGACATGGATTGAAGTTCTTTTTTTTTTTTTTTTTGCATTTGGATATTCAATTTTACAGCACCATTTGTTTAAAAGACAATTCTTTCTCGATTGAGCTGCCTTTGCACTTCTGTGAAGGGAGGCAGGGAGAGAGGGAAAGAGCGATAAAGAAACAAACAACAATCAGTAATAAGCTGAACTTTCAGAAGGAGAGAACAGAACTGAGGTTACTAGAGGTGGGAAAGGGTGCGGGGGGGCCATCGGCAAGAAATCAGTTAACAGACACCAGGAATGATCATGTATCGTAATGATTAAATATGCTAATTACCCTGATTTAATCATCACATATTTCACACAAGTATTAACAGTCAATTCTGTACCCAACAAATATGTATAATCAATTGTTTCAATAAAACAATTATGTAAAATGCAAAAAAATAAATAAAAACCCTGGCACTTAGGACTCATAAATGCTAGCTATGAGTGTGCACACACATATGCATGCTCAAACTATATTTTACAGACTGAATCTCTTTATAAAGTTTTTGAACAAGTTCTTATTGGATTTAAATTTAACCTTTTACATTGACGTTCTCTTTTACTTTTCTCCAATGTTGGAAAAATCCTTACTTAACTACTTGTCCTTTTCATGGTAGTACCAAATTCATCCTGTGCTTAAGGACACAGTTTTATGTACCTGGTCTTCCATTCATTTATTGGGAAGTAAAGCACAGGTCTTTCCTGTCTGCAGTACCCCCACAGACTCAGCTATATCACCCAAGGGAAGAAGAGGCATTAATTATTTTTATATTCTCGGGTTCTGACCTGAACTTTTGCTTTAAAATTTTTCATATCATAACACTATTATACAAACATGAAAAACCTTATCTAAAACCCATCACTGCCAAAACCAGGACTGACAAGGAATCTCTGTGTTGTCAGTGACTAAAAAAGAAATATTGTATGAGTTCCGTGATTTCCCTTAGTGCTACTGGAGGACATAGAAATTAATGCCAGATAAGTAGTAATAATGATGAACAAACTTTTGTCCTTCTTTTACTTCTTCCTCTCTGGCAAGAATTATTTTATAACTAAATAACAAATACAATAGGAAAAAAATAACTACTCTTTGAATAAACATTAATAGTTTGCCTAAGACCCTCCATCACATAGAGTACATACACTGAAAATTCCCACACACGAAAATGAATATTTTTCTGTATTATTATCTACCACCACCCGTTTTTAGCTTTGTCACCCAGTTATTCACTCTCACTTACTGTTCCCTTTCTCCCACAAATTAGGCTTGGATCAACAATGAAAGCTCCAATGTTATTTTTTAAGTGACAACATCGGTTTGAATGACTTCAAACTTCAGTCAAGATGAAGCTATCACTCCAAAGCTAGACACAGTCACCAAGACTAAACAGTTTATAATGAATCCACAGCCTGGAAATGTACCAAGATAACATTCTTCTAGGCCATGGAAATCACAGCTGCAATTAACCTCTTTTTTTTTTTTTTTTTTTAATTATCTTTTCTCTCTGTGTTTCATTGTGGTTAGTTTCTATTACTAGATCTTATCTGCTATTAATCCCATCCAGTGTGTTTTTCATTCACACGTAGTTTTCATCTCCAAAAGTTTGATTTAGATCTTTTATAAAATAACTTTATGTGTTTACTTAACTTTTTGAACATATGGAATACAGTTATATTAACTGTTTTAATGTCCATGTTGGATAATTCTAACATTCTTGTCAGATCTGGGTCAGTTTCAATTGACTGGCTTTCCTCTACGACACAGGTCGCATTTTCCTACTTGTTTGCATGCCTAGTAATTTTTTAGTAGATGTCAGATACTGTGAATTTTACCTTATTGAGTGCTGGATATTTTTATATTCCTAAAAATAATCTTCAGTGTTTTTTCTGGGACACAGTTAAGTTACTTGGAAAGCATTTGTCCTTTTCAGGTGTTGCTTTTAAGGTTTATTAAGCAGGACCAGAGTGGTGTTCCATCTGGAGTTAATTCTGTCTTTCTGCTGAGGTGAGGCCAGGCTATGCACTCTAAGCAATGTCCCATGAGTCATGACATTTCCTAGTCCTGCTGGCAGGATAGGCATCATTCCTGGCTTTGTGTGAGTTCTGAGCACCATTACTTCTAATCCTTTGGGACAGATTTTTCCTCAGCTTTGTGTAGTTTCTTTACATACATGTGCTCATCAGTATTCAGCTGAACTCTACTGAACCTCTTCAAATCTCCAGAATTCTGTGTGTGGCTCTCTCCTGTATGGTATCTGCCTTGTGACACTAGCTGTTTTGGTCTTCTGAGACTCTCAGCTCTGTCTTCCCAATTCAGGAAGTCTCTTGGTCTTTTCTGGGGTTCCCTCTCCCTGTGCCATGGCCTGAAAACTCTCTTGAGGCAGTAAGCTGGGGCAAATTTAGGGATGACTTTGTTTCCCATCTCTCAGGAATCATTGATGGCCAAGATTTTGAGCACTGCTTTATCACATAGTTTGCCTGATTTTTGCTTGTTTCAGGTAGGAGAGTATATATAGTTTTTGTTACTCCACCTTGGTCACAGTGGAAGACTTACACCTTGCCTTTTAAGATAAGTCTTTAAGATACAGCCTTTTCAGCATGACAGCTTTTTAATGAAATCATTATGGTATGTGTTATCTTTCATGTACTAAGAGACATAATTAGATTGTATTTACTTCAGGTTAGTTTAAATGTATTTACTGAGCAGCTACTATGTACCTGACACAGTGTCTTTAAAGAGGAATCAATCCCAAAGGGCCTCTGCTTTCTGGCACTGGTTTACAAATACAGATAATTGGAAGGAACCAATCATGGGGCTTGTATATTAACCATGCTTTTAATACTCCCTCCTGTCTTCTGGTGCCTGCCAACACCATCACTAATTTTGCATCAAGGACAGTTGAAGGAAATAAGAAACTCAAACCACATGATTTTACTAATTATAAGCAGTCCTAGTAAAAGAAGTTGAATCTCTAGGAGGAAATACTTTATGCTGATGAGCTGTTGATTTCTCTGTTTCATGCTAATACTCTGCTCCCATAACCATAATAGAACATTGGCTCTCCTTCAGATAGGAGAAAATGAAGTTCAAATGGCTCCACCCTGGAACCTGAGGGGTTGAAGCAGGCTGGGACAAGGGTTTAAGACTCATGACTTTGGGGGGTGGGTTACGTAATGCATCTCCCCAGTGGTTCCAGCTTTGAGAAGAGCATTCATAAAAAGTTGTTTGAGGCAATTTGTTGACCTTTCATGAGTTGGAGCAGCTGATGTGCTGCCTGAATCTGAGCCAGGATGGGTGCTGTTCCAAATGAGAAATCAGTTATCCCATCTGCACTGAAGGAGCTTTTTCTGATCATTTGTTAAAGCCTTATTTCCATGGCACTGAGTGAATTTAATTAATTTCACCATCACCATCTCTTCCTTAGTAAATTCCTCACACATGTGGATTCACTAGGAAATTGAATTTCATTTCTAGAAAACAACAAAAAAGGACATTCAACTAAAGAATGAGAGATTAGTTTGGTGAAAGCCCAGTGACCTGTTCAAAATGAAAATGCCTGTCAAACTGTAATGGGATGAATCATTAAAATCAGATTCTGATTCTTCAGGACTGGAGTGGGATCTGAGATTCAGCATTTCTTACAATCCCCCAGGTGATGTGATGCTGATAGTGGCCCTGCAGCACACTCTGAGTAGCAAGGAGCTAGACAGCATGACATGATTCATTGTCTCATTTTGCCACTAAGTCACTGTTGTAACCTGAAGACCCTTCTCAATTGGACTTCAGTTTACTCTAGTATAAAATGTTCTCTAAGGTTTCTTCCAGCTCCTAAAAACATAATATACTCTAGAAGGTATAGGTCTAGCTTCACTATAAGTCATGAATTCACCCATTCTATTGGTAGACCTTTTATTGGGCACCTAGTATGTGTCAGGCACTGAATAAGGTACTCAATAATTAGATGCAACAAGAAATCAGTTCAGAGAGAGAAGCAGGCAATAATAATGTGACACCATGTGTACTGTGAAGCTGCCTAAGCAATGGTTGTTAGAATACACAGAGGCCTGAGAATCTAACTCTGCTAACAGAGGGGCTGGGTGGGGGGCAGGTGTCATCATTTTGAATCTCAGACTTTAGTGTGCATCAGAACCACCTGGAGGCTTGTTAAACCACAGATTGCTGAGTCCTACCTCAAGACCTCTGAGAATTTTCATTCTAACAAATTTCTAGTGATGCTGATGTTGCTGGCTGTTAACTTTCAGGCATTGTGCTTCAGGACACAAAAATGAATTGTGAGGAAAATGGAGACAGACTGGTCAGGTTCCCTCACCTCATATCGAGCTGAGCATGACTCAGCCTGTCTGATGTAAATATGTTAACTGCGTGTGTGCACCGAGGTATTCCTTGGCTATCTGATTCACACCCATGTGTTCCTTGGTTATCTGACTCTGGTATAAAAGACAATGGCTCTGATCCACTGGGGATTGAGGTTGCATCCGAATAAAGCACGTCAAACTTGGCATCAGCTTGCAGGATTTATTTCCAATTACCTAACTCACAACCTGCATATAAGGGGTCTGTGACCCAGTCTGCACAACATATGAGGGGTCTGTGACCCAGTCTGCACAGAATGGGTTTGAAGGGTCTGTGATCCAGCTCAACATGAATGAAATGTGGGGCTATGCTTTGGGATAGATGACTGGAGGGAGTTTGCTGGAGGAAATAGGCTTTCTCTCCCTTACCCCAAGCAATGCGGTCAGTCTGCACAACATATGAGGGGTATGTGACCCAGTCTGCACAGAATGGGTTTGAAGGGTCTGTGATCCAGCTCAACATGAATGAAATGTGGGGCTATGCTTTGGGATGGATGACTGGAGGGAGTTTGCTGGAGGAAATAGGCTTTCTCTCCCTTACCCCAAGCAATGCGGTTAGGGTAACTTTGGAAGGGGTTTAAAGACAGAGTATAATGTGCCACATGGGCTTTGGAGTCAGAAAGGGCTGGGCCCAAACCCAGTTCTGCCACTTACCACGTTGGTGCTAGTACAGCAAGTGCTGGAAAAATGATAGCCAGAGTTTCTCAGAATAACAATGAAATGATTCTGTCTTGAGAGAGGTAGGCAGAAAAGACTGCCCAGAGTAGGTCATAGTTATATGAGGACTGAAGGATGACTGGGGGCTTGTGATGCAGATCTGTTAGGGGGTGGTGGGTAGGGAAGTGAGTGGATGGTTCCAGGTAGAAGATGTCACCAAAATGTCAAATAGCATATTGCTGTATTCACTAAATACTTTCTAGTATGCGTGCATATATCACAGCTTTGTAAATAAGATCAAATAAAAAATTTCCTGGGGGAACCTATTTCTTTAAAGGAATCCTATAAACAAGTTCTTTTTAAAGACAAAAGGAAGCCAGGTTTTGATGGAAAGTGCACAGTGGACATGAACTCAGAAGCTCTGGGTTTGAAACTTAGATCTGCCTCCAAGAAGCTCTGCAACATTTGGAATTCATGTACACAGTATTCTTTCCATTTCTAGCAACTGTACATTGTAGGTACCACTATTATTATGACCATTCTACAGATTACAAAACTGAAGCCCAAAGGGGTTAGATAAAATGCCCAAAGTTATTAGTAAAAGCAAAGTCATTGTTGGATCTCAGGTCTACTGCATCAAGTTTTGTAATTTGAGACTTTTGCTTTTGTTTGATTTTTTTCAAAAGAGCATTTCCCATATTTACCCAATGATTAGACTTGCCTAGAAAACTTATTAAAACTATAGATTCCCGGCTTCTTCTTTGGAAGTTCCAATTCCATGGGTTTAGAGTGGGGCCAGGACTCATATTGTGGGGGGGGTGGCTGTCCTCCATTCCCCCACATGAGTCTTTGGTGAAATTTGGGAAGCACCATTATCTATGGTAATGAGTTGAACAGTGTCCCCACTGCCAAATTTTGTCCACCCAGAACCTCAGAATGTGACCTTATTTAGAAACAGGATCTTTAAAGATGTAATTAATTAAAATGAGATCATAATGGATTAAGCGGGCTCAAAATCCAATGACTGGTGTCCTTATAAGAAGAGAGGACACACAAAAATACACACATACAGAGACGGCCAGTGAAGGCTAAGGAAGAGATTGGAACGGCTGTAAACCAAGGAACACCGAGGGTTTCTGAGAGCCACCAAAAATTGGAAAAGGCAAGAAAGGATTCTTCCCGAGAGCCTTCAGAAGGTACACGGTCCTGCCAACACCTTGATTTTGAGCATGTAGGCTCCAGAACTGTAAGAGAATAAATTTCTGTTGTTTTAAGACACTCAGTTTGTGGTAATTTGTTATGGCAGCCCTAGGAAAATAATACACCTGCCATCTAGAAATTTCAGGGAAATAATTATTGTCCTAAATTGACATTTTAACATAAAAAACTGGTAACAATGGTTGTCTCTGGGGAGGAGAACCAGGTGGCTTGGACATAGGAGTTAAAGATAGACTTATTTTTCACTGCATGTCCTTTGTACCTTTTGCATATTAAACCACACATATGTATTACCTATTGAAAAATAAATTAATAAATCATTAAATATTTTAATGTTATATCCTAGAACAACATGTAGGTTATTTGGGACCAGAGCAATCAATCAGAAATATATTGTTTTTTTTTGCATTCCACCAAAGAAATAAACAAATCATATTAAAGCCATTAAACATTAAGGTCTCCTTTAGAAGAGTAACTTTCAGGGTCATCTTGGAGGTCAGGATGATTTAAGCTGCTGATGAGAAAGTCCTGTACAATAAGAATAGAGGCTCTGCAGGATGACATAGAGCTCTTGTAAGATACCAAAGGTCAGAATCCTCTACTCCTTAGGATAAGACTGGGGAACCCAGGTTATCACTATTTTATGTTCAGAAATACACTCAAACAGGTGAAGTGACTTGTTTGACGTAATACAGAGAGTGAAGTATCAGAGTCTCTCCTTCCATTCAGTATAACTGTGTGCTAGGCAGTAGAGACAGAGAAGAATCAGGAGCCTTCCTGGGCCTGTCCTGGGACTGCTTGCCTTCAAATCTATCCCTTGAACTTCTCCTGACTTTGCTCAATATCACAGGGGGGGATGATTCCTGAGGCTTCTGTGTCACCTGACTTCTGCCAATAGGAGTCACTGGGAGACTGGAGGGCAGAAGGAAGGGAAAACCATGGTACTTCCGCTCCCCGACTTGACTTCTTAGCATGGCATCTCTAGCAGTAGTGACACCTTCTTTATGACTCCAGCTTGCTGGATAGGCCCACTGTGGTTTCAGCTTGTGCAGAGTGGCATTGTACTGTGGATGCTGGTAACCTCCCCCAACTCTGTCCCTTTAGCCTAAGAGAGGTAGGGACTTCCTGCTATTGCTAACCTCTGGGTGGCCTCATCATTCCATTGGCTTTTTAGCTCTTCCTTCACCAGTGTAACCAATTCTCTGCATTCAATTCCCTCTGTTTAAAATGCCCACAGTAGTCTGATTTTGGACCCTGACTTAAATGCCTCTGCAGACTGACTTTGACTCCATGTGGTTTTAAGCCATCATCTCTGCTTGGGCTTGGAAGGGTAGTGCAGGGACAGCTGGACAACCTGGAGCAGCTCAAACTCTGTCAGACTCCAAAAAGTGCCTAGAGTTGGGACCCTCCAGCTCAATTATGACTGGTTGGCCCCAGGGACTCCTGGAAGGGGAAGGGTAGTGCAGGGACAGCTGGACAACCTGGAGCAGCTCAAACTCTGTCAGACTCCAAAAAGTACCTAGAGTTGGGACCCTCCAGCTCAATTATGACTGGTTGGCCCCAGGGACTCCTGGAAGGGGAGGGACACTGTCCTCCCCAAGGCCAACCCCTATGCCAACCTCTCCTCCCCATCAGCTCCTCTGTCTCTTCAGGACAAGCAATTCTAAGCCAAAGGGCTGCTACTGAAGTTTAAAACACCAAACACATGGAAGTAGGGAGGCTGCTAATGACGAACTTAAAGCTATGCAACTTTCACGAAGAGGTCAACAGAGGTCACAGTCTGGCTCCCTTAAAAAAAATAAACATGCTGCACTGTGGTCATGGTTGGGGGATATTTTTCCTCATAAATGGTGTCTCACAGCTTTTGCAACCTATTGTACCAACTGAGGCAATCGTTGCAAAGAAGTTTTTCCATCTGGGGACCAGAACTGCCTTGGATAACTTCCAAGGCACCACAAAGATCAAAGCTGAAGGAATTCTAAACATCTGTTAAGCCCTGCCCATGGTAGCATGCAGACTGCAGAAATGCTGAATGGGAAAGGTGAGAAGCTGATCTCTATCTCCTGGATCTTCCTTGTGTCCTTTTTCCTTCATCCACTCATCAGTCCACTCATCCATGCATATATTCATCCAGTGCATACTTGTTCAATGCCTGCTCTAGCCAGTCCTTGCCCTGGGCACCTGGGCAACTGTAAGCAAGGCTGCTATACTCATGGAGCTGGAGAAGGACAACCGTTGATCAAGTAAAAACACAAACATAAAACCACCATGTGATAACAGCTACCAAGCATGCTACACAAAGATGCAAGTTGGGAAAGGTTATACCACCCCGCTGCTGAACAGCATCAGGTTGTGGGTTTCCTGTGGGCCCTGGTGATGGGGGTGATGAGGCCAGAGCATCTTGAATGAGGTATGTTTCTTTCTTACATTCTTACAGCTTCACAGTTCATGAAGTACCCTAACATACATTATCTTGTTTGTCACACCAATGCTGCAAAGACAAGATTAAAATAGAATAAAAATAAAATTGAGAATTATTGTAGTGGAAGCTAATTCAGATGAAAATATGGGAGAAATGGTAAAGGGGTGAGGGCAAATGAGAGAGCCAAGAGTTTTCAAGAATGTGGTGGTCTTGTCTTCAAAGGCAAGTAGTTACAAGCTAGTAAAGCCAAAGAAATGCCACGAACACACACCCAAATTCTAGCATTGTAGCTGTGGCAGAATTTGGTGACACCTAGTTTTGCTAAGGCAAACAGAGGCAAGGGTTTCTTTTCCTCCAGATCCCGAAGGAAAGAGGTTCAGCCACAAATATTAAATAGTCTCTAAAAGCAACAGTTATAATTGCAATAACAAAGAATGATTTTCACATGTTCTGTGTGTGAAAAGGCCCAGTGGTCCTTCATCTGGTACCTTTGGGTCACGCTCATTCACTTGCATGGCTTCAAATAAAAAGGAAGTAATATGGTAGTTTTTAGTCTTCATATGAAAAACTACTTCATATAAAGAAGAGAGAGAATGAATTTCATTTACAAAAGACTCTTAGCTTCATGAGAATTGCTGGTGTCTCTCAGTAAATATTAATCAGTTTGATTGAACTCTTAGTATATTTACATGATGACTGTATCAACCATGATAACATTGGTTTATGAGGTTTATGCTGTAGTATGAAATTATCATGAAATCTCAGTCATTGAGCATAACTAAAGTTTATGAAAATAACATGCTGTATGTCCAAAAAGGATCTGAGGAGGCTGGATGGGGATCTGCTCCATTAGGTCACTCAGGAAATCAGGCTAAAGGAAGCTCCACCATTTTGTAGTTGCACCTCCAGGAATATACATGTTCATCATTGCCTCAGCCAAGAAATGCACATATCACTTCTGCTCATATTTCATAAGCCAAAGTTAGTCACAAGACCCAGAATTACTGAGAGAAGGCCTGGAAATTCAAGGGGACAAATGAACTATCTGGCGAGCATTACTGTCTGCCACAATAACCTGTTTGCAGAACTCTACAAAACTGATCCAGTAGGGGAGATACTATCTTTGCCATGATTCCTTAAACTATAGTCGAGGCAGAGTTTCTGGTAGGTTCTTATTTTCAGTCTTTAGAAAGGAAAGGAAGAGAATCAGTATTTCTTGAGTGTTGTAGCCAACGCTTGGTATGATGGATACCGTGAGTTGGCTTATGCAACCTCATTGCCCCTTCATTATAAGGGGGCTTAAGTTACCTAGACTAGTTTCTATTTCTTTCACTACAACCTGACTGGTAACATTTGCCAAATACTGTTATATACATAAGTTCTTCTAACAACTTTCTGAGAACATTTACTTATTGAAAAATGTGAGCTTATGCCTATGGGGAGTCTAGGTTTAATCCAGAATAACTACAAAAAGAAATGTTTAAAGTCTCATGATTTAGATTTAAAATTCATATGAACGGAGTCTATAATAAACTTTATTCTCCCAAAATTCAGAGTAAAATTCATGTTCCTGGAAGGTTCACCTTTTCATCCAGTGGCTTTCTATATTCCCTGCTGAAGCTCATCTTACTAAAGAGGTTATGTACTTCAAGAGGCCTTTACACTGTGCAACAATCTGAAAAGTAGGTCTTATTGTGACCATTTTATAAATGGATTAACTGGGGCTTAAAGAGGCAAAATAAAGTGACGGAGGTTACAAAGAGCTAGGCTTCAAACCTAAGTCCCTCTGTTTTCAAAGCCACATACTGTTTCCACTACAAGCATGCAGACTTCGAAGACAGCGACAATTCGTTAGTTCTCAGCTGCTACAAACACTGGTTTTTATTGTTTTTGTCAGTTTACTTAGTTCAATGCTGGTATGCACCAGTTAGTTCTTCTCTCTTTCACAGGCACACAAAGCTGTAAGAGTCTGACTCAAAATGGTGTACTTCTCACCTGGTGAAGGATTCAGAAAGAAAACATGGACAAAGCACAACAGAAATATCTACAGAACTAGAAAAAAACCCCGACAATACATGTTCTGTGTTGGTAGTTGCACGTGAACAGCACTATTATAACTTTGTACACATATAGGATGATAACAGATTTGTGAAGCCTGAAAATTTGATGCAAATGGAAAAATGGAAGTCAATAGGATCCTGGGATTACTTGGGTATCAGAAAAAATATTTTGGTTCAAATTTCTACTCTGTCTCATGTGCACTTTTATCTGTCACTCTCCTCTACGTGGCTGACAGCAAGCTAGAGAACTGTGCCATCAGACTCTGTAATATTCCTACAAAACCATGTGTGGCCTTGGTAGGATTCTACACCTTCTCAGTGGTTCAAAATTCCCTGTGTTTCCTGGAGAAATTAATCTAAAGATGCTATTTGCAAACTGGCCCAGTTCTTCAAACTGTCAGCTACTATAGATGCAGGCTCAGACAGAAACATATAAAATTATAATATAGTTTTCATCTACCCAAGTAGCTATCTTTTCTTTTTTTTAAAGATGACTGGTAAGGGGATCTTAACCCTTGGCTTGGTGTTGTCAGCACCACGCTCAGCCAGTGAGCGAACCGGCCATCCCTATATGGGATCCGAACCCGGGGCCTTGGTGTTATCAGCACAGCACTCTCCCGAGTGAGCCACAGGCTGTCTTACACTTTTTAACTCAATATTTTACCCAGGGATTTCCCAGCACTTAATAAAACTATCTTTAAAAGTCTAAACACATCTTTATGACATTAAAAGACTCATTCCATAATCTGAGTAGGGCTGGATATTTTCAAAAGAAAAGGAAAATGGGAAGAGATTACGTTTGCTAAGTGCTCACTACATCCTAAGCATTAGGCAAATACCAACTTATTTATGCACAAAGCAGTACGTGCATAGAGCTACCACCACTCTCATTCTCTATATTTTTTAAAAATTCAAAGAAGTTAAGTAAATCACTGAAAGTCATCCAAATAAATAGAAAGGCCAGTGATGAAACCCACGTTGGCCCAGGCTTAAAGTCAATCATTCTTTCAAGATTACACAACACATCTGGTTAAAAAAAAATATTGCCAGAGAGCTTGAGAAAATAGCTCCATGAATTCTAACTTCTGGATCTAGTGTTTCGTTTCCAGGTAACATGAGGAAACATTTTCCGACTGCCCGAATGTTTAATAATCCAGGCAATGAAAACAAATTGCCCTACTTGGCCTTTACTGCGTGTGTTTCATAACAGAGGTGGGGAGAAGGTATTATTCTGGGGCGGTGGGGGCAGCGCCACATAAGTGAGAATGTGCACATAATGGGCAAATGATTTGGCAGCATTTAGATGAAAGCAAATTAATATTAAAAAGAATTTGGAGCCTAGTTCTTTGATTCCCACTGATGAATAGTTACTGCTCAAATATACCCACTTCCTCCCCTTACATCTCCATCTGTCTATCTGCTGCCCTTTTATGGATATTTCACTGTCAAAACTACTTTGGTCTGGTGACAGCAACCCTCGTACGTGTGCCTACTCCAGTCTCCAGTTTTGTCATGATGGAAGAAGACGCTCCCTCTAGACCTCTGCCACTTTCTGAGGACAGTAAAACCATCCCTGTCCAAGCCCATTTCAAAGCTGAGCTGCCCTGTCCCGTCTGCTGTGGTGCTCCTCTGCAGCTTCCAGCCTGACTGAAACGAACCTTTGAACTTCTTGATGAACACTTCTCTATCCAGTTCACATTGCAGTGGCTAAAAGAAATCCTTATCAAAAACCTAGGGCCGAGCCTGTGGCGCACTCGGGAGAGTGCAGCGCTGGGAGTGCAGCAGCGCTCCTGCCGCGGGTTCGGATCCTATAAAGGGATGACCGCGGTGCGGCCGGTCTCAAAAAGGACAAAAGAAAAAAAAAATCTAGGTGGGGTATAACACCTTTTATTAAACAGGAGCCTATAAATATTGACTGGGGAGGTCCAAGATCTTTTATCCAACAAAGTCAGGGAATGAAGTGTTCGGGTTAGCCACATTTTCTTGTAACTAGTTATCACTGGTATCATACATATCAGACCTATTTTCAAAGAGGTAGAATGTAAACACACTTTTGTTATTTATTCATTTTTTTCTTTTTGCCTCCAGATTCATTCTCCTGCCTTCTTTGCCTTGCTCTGTACTCCAAGATGTCAAACTCTACAGACGAAACATCGCTCAGGTTTCCCAGCCTCTGGCTTCCACTTGCATGCAGCTGATTGGAAGCATCAATAGCAGATTCCAGAGCAGGAAAGGAGAAAGGTTGGGGTCGAGCAATATGTGCGGCTGTTCTCAACATGCTTGGAAATCCAGTTAGGGACATAAAACTCTCAAAACACAGTACGGGGCAAATTCAGAAATTCTGGTGAGAGATAATCCTGGCTTCTTTTAATAGGGTAGAACAATGGTGCTAAAGAGAAGCTGGATGTATCTGAGAGACTTGCAGAGATAGAATTTGCAGGAGTTGGTGACAAAATGGGCTTGGAGGAATGAGGGAAAGGAAGGAGTCCAGAATTAATTTTGCTCTGTCATCTGTGGAAGTTGAGCCATGGTCAACCACACACCTGGTCACTATTACCTAGATTATTACACTGGCCTTGAATAAATGAGACTGAGGACAGGTATGTCTTGGTGGAAGGTGGGGGTAGGTAGAAGCACAGGAAAGGCATAGACCTTGAGAGATATTGCCTGGCCTGGTCCCCCAGCCACCGCTCTTGCCTTCTTGCAGCCACAGTGGTCTTTATTACATCACTCCATGGCTTCAGACCCCTCCTGAGATAAAGCCCAAACCATAAAATGGCTTAGCTCTGATCTTGAAAACCTCTCCAGACTCATCTCTTGACACATTCTTCTTATAAATTGCTCCAAAGAAACTAAAACTTTTCCAGTTTTTCAACAGAACTATGTTTTTTCTTGCCTTGGTACCTATGTTTATACTAGTTCCTTTGCTGGGAATCCCCTCCCTGTCTTCTTACCCCAATCTTTGATCCTATTTTGTTATTCAAGTATAGCATAGACATCACTTGCTCTGAGAATCATTCCATCATCCACTCCCCTCCAAAAACAGAAGATTTGGGGCTGGCCGGATAATTCAGTTGGTTAGAGTGCAGCGTTGCAACACCAAGGTCAAGGGTTTGGATTCCTGCTCTGGTCAGCTGCCAAACAGAACAAAACAAAACAATACAAAACAGATCCTTGGATTAGGTGCCCTTCCTGTGAGGGAGTCTCCATAGCACCTTCTACTTCCCTCATTGTCTTTCTGGAATATTGTTTTGTAATTGCTGACTTACTTGTAGATATTTCCTATCTGATGGTAAGCTGTCAGGGCAAAAACTCAGCTGCTGCTGCAGCCTCAGCATCCAGCAAAGAACCCAGATGATCAAAACTATCCGTTTAAAAGTTAATATTTAAATAAAGAAAAGAAATTTCAATCGCGTTTAACATACCAGCAATGTCAAAATTTCTTTTACAGAACTACTTAGGAACAAAGAGATTATCTGTCAATAGACATATGTTCTTTATGTCCATGTAGGTGTGGTTCTAAATTTATCCGCATCTCTCTGTGCTCCAAACCTTTTCTCCACTAAGGAAAACAAAATTTCATGTGTCAAAAGAAGGGAGGACAGGGTCCTCTCTGTGAAGTCCCCTTTTCCATTGTAGAATCACCAGGGTAGGTGATGTCTGCTTGAATAAAGGGTCCCTGCATGATGGCATTGGGGTTATTTCCAGAGGCTTCATTATCTCAGCTGGAAAATTCTGGGGCCGCTTTTTGCAAACCAAATAAAGTTCAATTAATATATCAAAACCTATATACTGATAGCTAATGTCAGCAAAAATCCTTCAGTACCCAGATGGTCAAGTTCAACCTCTTGAAATGCTCTTAAGAGAGGGGAAACTGAAATTTTCCTGGAATGGTGCTTAGAGGTAAAAGAATGGGCTAAAATGAACTCATAAGGAGCTGTGTATTGATAAAATCACAGAACCACACTTGGCAAGCCCTCTCCTTAACTCTCTTTCTCAAGGCAAACTGGAGACAGTTAAATTCCTTTTTAAACTAGCTTACTGGTGCCAGTGAAACTGTAATAATTCATACTCCACTGATAAAAAATGTATGATAATTAGTATGAATTCTGAAGTTTATCTATGAAGGAAACATTTTCTTAAAAATAACATGGCTACTAAAGCGTTTTTTAAGCTCATTAAAATGAAACTTTTGTGTACTCTGTTGTATACAAAGATGCAAATTATGCAAGGATTATTATTGGAAAAAACATAGAGGCTTGGCCATTTATGTTAACTGCCTTGCCCATATAAGATCTCAGTAAAAAGACAGATAGGTACAAACCCACAGAGAATAAGAGAGGCAAGAGTTCCATATGTTTTTGAAGAATAGACAGCAATGCAGCCAGGTAACTGACTCTGCAGAGTGGAGGAAGTTACAGCCTCAAGGGCCACAGAAACGATTTCAGCCAGCTGGGAGACCCCCTGGCTCTGCACAGCCTACAGGGTCTCAGAACTTCCAGAGAAAGGGTTAGGGAAGATGCAGAGTTGAAAACAAGGGTGCTATGTGAAGTCTGCATGCCAAGTTTTGGGACTTTCAGAACACCAGCAGCTGGATGATCTCCCACTCTCCACCCCTCACCCACATCCAAGGAAAGACACTGGATGATTATCCCCCTGAGAACAGACCCAGATAAAACTTCTAAACACTGACATCTGCAGGATTGGAACGGGTCTCTTAGTAAGGCTGGCTTGCCAAGCAATAATTCCACACAAATTCTCGCCATATGCATAGGTTCCAATGGGCTTCTCAGTCTCTCAGTCTAAAAAATGAACAGCTAGCAAAGGGATCACTCGACATTTGAGGAAAACCTCCAGCCAGGAAAATGAAGATCCAAACAAACAAACAGAAAAAAGGTAACTGGGGAAACAAAGTACATAAACAAAGAAAAATACACAAAACTAATTAGTCTCCAGGAATTAACAGAAATTGTGGCATCATGAAACAAAAACAAAATTCTATGGAAAGGGAACATGCAGAGAATAAACAGAGTGAAAATATGATAGCTAAAATGTAAACAAAGTATATTTATGAGAAGGGTCAAAAAATAAGTAAAAAGAATGTGATGGAAGCAACAGAGAAACAGACTTAGAAAATCAATCCAGGAGGTCCAACATCCTTCCAACAGGAGATGCAGAGAGAGAAAACAGAGAGGAGGACATTATCAAATTAATAATGCTAGCAAATTTCCCAGATCTCAGACACGAGTCTCTAGATTAGTCTACAAATGAGCTGCAAAATAAACGATAAACACCCACTTGTTTCTCAGAAAAATAAATGTTTAGATCTGTTTGAATTTTCAACTATCTGGCTTTATTATTTTGATAACATTTATAATTTTATCTAAAATGACTTGAATAAGAGTTGTCTGACCTATTTGTTAGGTCTGTTATGAGTGCTACCAGACAATTCCCCCTTATTTTATCACATTCACTGTGTACACTTAAAAACAATACAACTATTTATGAAATGTTTTCTGTTTCAAATTTCTGACTAATTCATCCCAAACTCCCCGAACTTCCCCTTCCCAACCACCTTTAAAACAACTGTTGAAATGTTACTATATACTCCACTTCCAATATTTCTCAAATATCGAAGGTGAGCACTGATGAATCAAACACCAAGATCAACTCTCTTTTTATGCATATCCTTTCTATAGTAACAAAATATTTCACTTGGGTTTGTCTAAATAAGACGCAATTACTGATCTATAAATAGATGGATAAATAGATGGGTGGGTGGATGGAGACAGACAGATAGATAAGCATGACCAAAATGTTGTTCCTGGTAGTGGAAGGTAGTCCATAATTTCAAATGGGACAGGCCGATCATCCAAAAGATAATACTCTTTTATACGTTTGGTTGTTTTTAGTTGTTTTAAATATGATGGTGAAAGTTTAACTTATTTTTCTAAATTACAGTTGAAAATGTAGAACATTGACTTTTATTCATGATATACATAGCCAATTACAAGCAATTTCATTGCCATGTTTCAGGAGGCTTCCAGTTCCAGCCAAATGATGATCTTCACAAATTCAGAAACCCTTGTGCTACTAAAACCTGAATATGCTAGATAAAGTACAATAATGTTTGCTTGTCTGTGTTTTAATGTAATGCTGATCTTGCAAAAAAGAAAAGGAAACTCAAAGGTGTCATAAAAGGGACTTGGGGGTGGAGCACTGAAAACCAGAGTGGTGAGTATTTAACCTGATCATAAGGCATCCTGGGAAAGTGGGATGGGCATGGGATCAAGACAGGTAGTGGGTAGTGGGTAGTGGGTCAGATGGTCGGACTTGGATTGGAATTTAAAACATAGATGATAGTTAAGGCCTTGGGAGCCCATGAGTTAGGAAATTGGACCTGAGGTCTCTGCAAAAAGCCAGAAATCTCTAAAGGCTTAAAAACCTCTGTGAAAGAATGTCTTACAAAATAATCCCTGCTCATGACCTGGAAAGTTCTCTACGCTGGACTCTGAGTACAGAGAAAAAACTCTCCTTCACTTGCACCCAGAAATGAGGATATTTTGACTGAAAGTTGTATTTGTGCCATAGTTACCCTGTTAAGAATTAGAGGATATCTACACTAAGTCATCTAATCATCACAACAAGCATACATGGTCAGTATTATTAACCACATTTTATAGATAATGTCTTAGTTTGTTAGTGCTGCTATAACAAGATACCTTAGATTGGATAATTTATTATTAACAGAAATTTATTGCTCACAGTTCTGGAGCCTGGGAAGTCCAAACTCAAGGAACCAGCAGATTCTGTGTCTGGTGAGAGCCCATTCCTCACAGATGGCACTTAGTGTGTGTCCTCACATGGTGGAAGGGGCAAATAAGCTCCTCAAATCTCTTTTATAAGGGTACTAATCCCATTCACTAATCACTTAATCACTTCACAAAGGCCCCATGTCTTTTTTCCTCCTATCTACCTGAAACCATGTCTTAATACTATTACATTAGAGATTAGGTTTCAACAAATGAATTTCGAGGAAAAACAAACATTCATAGCACTTTTCCACTGGCCCCCCAAAATTCATGTCCTTTGCACATGCAAAATACATTCAATCCATCTCAATAGCCTCCCAAATCTTATCTCATTCAAGCATCAACTCAAAATTCTAGGGTCCAAAGTCTCATCTAAATATCATCTAAATCAGATATGGGTGAGACTCAAAGGTGTGTTTCATCCTGAGGCAGATTCCCCCATCCTCTATCCCAGCTATGAGCCTGTGAAATCAAATGAGTTATGTGTTTCCAAAATACAATGGTGGAACAGACATAGGATAGACATTCCCATTCCAAAAGGAGGAAATAGGAAGAAAGAAAGGAATAACAGGTCCTGACCAAATCCAGACCTAACAGGGCATATTTTAAGTCTTAAGTCTCCAGAATAGTATTCTTTGACTGCAAGTCCCACCATCTAGACACACTAGGGTGAGAGGTGGGCCCCAAGCTCCAGGTGGCCCTGCCCCCATGTCTTTGCCGGGCACAGCCCATGTGGCATCTCTCATGGGTTAAAATCACTCGCTTGCGGCTCCCCCTGGCTGGAGTTGCATGTTGGTGGCTGTACTGGTCTGCAGTCTCTAGGGCAGGCCTGCCCCCAGAGCTCCAGCTGTTATTGCCCTAGTGGGGGCTCTCTGCAGTGGTCCCACCCCTGTGGCAGTTCTATGCCTGGTCCCTAAGGACCTCCTGAGCATCCTTGGAAATCTAGGTGGAGGAAGCCATACCCCGACAGCTTATGAACCCTGTGCCTCAGTGGAAATGACACCATGCACATGCTGCCAACGTTTACCACCTGTGCCTTCCAGAGGGACTGACTGAGCCACACCTGAGCCCACTTGGTCCACAGCTGGGGCAGCCAAGGAGTGCTGAACCATAACACAGGGAGCAGAGTCTTGAAATTGTTCTATTCCCAAGGCCCTGGCATTCTGGACCTGTGATGGGTGGGGCAGTCCCCAAAGATCTCCAAAATGCATTCTGGGTCATTCATTCACTGTCTTGGTAAATATCATATGGCTTCTGCCTATCCATTCTAATCTCTTTATCAAAGGTTCACTGGGCCACACTTTTTATGCCTTCTCCTGAGCACACCTTTTCATTCTTTACAACATGGCCAGGTTGAGAACTTCCAAATCTTTAATTTCTGCTTCCCTCTCTTCTAACATTTTATCACAAGTAGTCAAGAGAAGCCATGCCACACCCTCAACACTTTGCTTAGATATTTCTTCCATCGAATATCTTATTCATCACCAATAAATTCCTCCTTCCACAAAACACTAGGACACAAACAGAATTCAGACAAGTTTTTTGTCACTTTATAACAAGGATGGCCTTTCCTCCATTGTTCAAAACCTCATTTCCATGTTCCTCATTTCCATCTGAAACCTCATCAGAATCGCCTTCACTGTCTGTATGTTTACTGACATTCTGATCATGACCATGTAAGTAATATCTAAAAATACTGAGGCTTTCTCTACAGCTTTCCTCTTCTTAGCCCCACAAGAATCACCCTTAAATCTCCTTCAATAGAAGTGTACTTCAAAATCCTTCCAATATCTACTCATTGCCCAGTTCCAAAGCCACATTTACATTTTAAAATATTTGTTACAGCAGCACCTCAATTCTCAGTATCAATTTCTGTCTTTGTCTATTTAGGCTGTTATAACAAAATACCTTAGACTGCATAATTTATAAACAACAACAAAAAAAACCTTATTGCTCACAGTTCTGGAGGCTGGGAAGTCCAAGATCAAGGCAACACCAGATTCTGCATCTGGTGAGACCCCATTCCTCATCGATGGTACCTACTATGTGTCCTCACATGATAGAAGGGGAAAATAGATTCCCTCAAGCCTTTTTTTTTTTTTTTTTTAAAGATGACCAGTAAGGGGATCTTAACCCTTGACTTGGTGTTGTCAGTACCACGCTCACCCAGTGAGCTAACTGGCCATCCCTATATGGGATCCAAACCTGTGGCCTTGGTGTTATCAGCACCACACTCTCCCAAGTGACCACAGGCCAGCCCATCAAGACTTTTTAAATAAGCGCACATCCCATTAATGAGGTATTGACCTTGTGACCTAATCACCTCCCAAAGTCTCTAGCTCTTAATACTACTACATCAGAGATTAGGTTTCAACACATGAATTTTGGGGAGACACAGACATTCAGACCATAGCAGATGAGAAACCTGGGAATCAGAAAGATTGGATACTTTACCTAAAGTTAAAGGGAATAAGTGACAGAATTGGAATTTAAAAACATATTTTCTAACCTCAAATTTAGAGTTGTATTCACCGATATTAGCACATAGTTCATTTGGACCTCTGTTTTATATATTTAAGATGTGTCCACTTATGATAGTGCCGTTATACATTGATTTTACATTTTTCTTCTGTTTCCAAAATGTAGTGTCAACCATAACTTCTTGGCAATAGTTTCAGTTATGAAGCCACTGCATAGTGTCAAATGAAGAATGAAGAAAACAGAACTAGAAAATACATATTTTGCAAGCCTCAACAGGAGAAGCACTTTTCACAAAGATTTACTGAGGAGAAAAGACAGGTATAAGTACCTCATGAATCTTCATTCTGGAAGCACTAAAGGAGGGAATTTTTCAACCATATTCAAAGTTTAATGAGTACAGTTGAGAGCTCTTTATAAGGTATGGTGGTGGTGGGGGGCAATAAATGCCCTTAAACACTAGGAAAATGAAGAAATAAGGCTGAACTAGTAACATGATTACTCTTTTTGCTGGTAGTCAACAAAAGACCATCTGTCTATAAATGTATAACTAAAGTATTTGGCATCATCTAAAACTCTGAACAAGGTGATATGAGAACAACTACAGGGAGCCAGAACTGCAAAGTGATTGAATTTGCTAAGCAAAAACCAAATCCACTGTTCTGATTCTCATCAGAAGACAGAACCATGTGAACTGAACGGGGTTAATTAACCATAAAAGGACAGGGGAAAACCCCAGGCTGTTTATGTATAGTCCAAAGAAGAGGGAGTCTTGAGAAAGCAGAAATTTACATAATGGTCACCTTGGCAAGGATCTTCCCATCCTGAACGAGAGGGCTTCCAGCTTCCTTGTCTAAAATACTCTTCTTGAAGTCTATTAGCACCTCTTGTATTGATTCCACAGTCACCAAATAACTTTTGTGACAATTTAATTTCTCATGTAGCTTGCCTACATGGGGAGAATGCATTGCCTAGGCAGCCTGGAAAGTATACATTGTTAGAGTTACCTTGTGTTCTGGTATTCTGCTTATATTTACATTTGCTTTCCAATGCACCCTGCCTATAATTGGAGAACACACAGATCCTCCCATGTGAGCATTTCCATCTGCTTAACAACTACGTTGCTAATAATAAGTGGATTCTGGTTGTTAGGTTAATATGAGTCAACCTCTCAGAGATGGCTCCACTCTCAGGATGCCCACTAAATCAAGTTTGTGATCTTCTGTGGCTAAAGCTTAGACACTGGATTGTGGCACTTTGTGGCACTTAAAGCCTCATAAACCCCATATCTTGGTAAAGCTGCTCCCAATCCAATAACAGACTTGGTTAATGGATTGTGCTGGTTTCTTCAAGTTTCCTATGTCTGTCAGGATAGAACTATGCTTTTATTTATTCTTTTATTCCCAAGAATATTTACTGGAAGATATTTTAGAAGAAATTTTTGAAGAGATAATAATACCCAAAATGGACAGATAAATATACCATTTATCATATATTAACAAAAATATTTTTGAATGCCTATTTTGTACCAAGAAAGTTCTAGAAAGCTGGGGTAAAAATAAAAATTTGGGGTGCCCCTCAGCTCAAAAGGCTCATGGCTTAGGAACTGGCTAGGCATGGAAGAAAAAAATTGCAAGTCATAATGAAGGATGCTATTATGAGCAGATGGACATACAAAGCATAGAGGGCCACTGATGTCCCAGAAGACTGCCTGCACTGGGGAGTAAAGAGTGAGTAGAAAGTTGTCAGGAAGGCAAATGTAGGAAGTATATAAATTGCTTATGGTTTGCCAGAGCATTTCGAGCTGGGGAGAAGCTGGGCATTCTCCCATGAGGAAAGATGCAACACATAACATAGCTTTTATGCAATACTGTGGAGTTTAGATATTAGTGCAGGTGACAGAGGGCCATTTTGACCAGCTGGGTAAATTCTGAGTGTTTCACATGCCTTTGGCTAGCTGGGTGTAGAGTAGATGGTGGGGGACGAAGAAGGAGAAAACTAGAACCCAAGCACCCAGTAGGAAATATACTCAAATACTCTGAAAGACTGAGGACATGGGCCTGGACTAGGGCATTGGCTGTAACAAGAAATATTTAAGAGGTAGAATTAAAAATATATACATTGCCATCATTGACAGCCACTAGAAGTGACATATTCTTGTAGATTCAGTGCCTGCTGGGTGACATTTTTCACAGAAAGAGCAGCAATCTTGCCTGCTGTTCTATGGTTATTTCTATTTGAGAAACTGAACATTAGAGTTTTTAATGCAAACTATAAGCAGCTGTGTGTCACCAACTAAAGGGATTAGTCCTGAGATGCTATGGCATTTGTCATCAATTCTTAGGTTTGAGCACCTAGGAGACTGTTAACTCCTGACCAAGGTGCTTACAGTTCAGGTGAACTGTTCTGCCAGGTGCTGAAGGTGCAGGCAATGGGGACAACTGACTCAGAAACTGGGCTTGGGGGGCCGGCCCTGTGGCTCACTCAGGAGAGTGCGAGGGTTCAGATCCTATATAGGGATGGCCGGTGTGCTCACTGGCTGAGTGTGGTGCAGACGACACTGTGCTGAGGGTTGCGATCCCCTTACTGGTCAGGAAAAAAAAAAAAAAATAGAAATTTGGCTTGGGGTCAGTGGGGTCTGGGTTTGAACCCTAGATCTGCCATTTGCTTCAACACTCATTTCTCAGCGATGTTTCATTCTATAAAATGGAGCTCAGAGTACTTAACCTCTTAGCATGCTTATTTGACTTATAGAAATTTGGCTTGGGGTCAGTGGGGTCTGGGTTTGAACCCTAGATCTGCCATTTGCTTCAACACTCATTTCTCAGCTATGTTTCATTCTATAAAATGGAGCTCAGAGTACTTAACCTCTTAGCATGCTTATTTGACTTAAATGAGATTCTTGCTTAAATTTACACAGAGGGTGGAACTAAGATTCCACTGTGGGCCTAGCTGACTCCACAGTTTACATGCTCCCTTTATTGTTTTTTCTCTTTTATGTTTGATATATGCCTTACTTTCAGTATTATTTATTTTTAGGCTTTCTGTGGTTTGGTTTTGTTATGAATTTTCTAGTGTTATTCCACTATCATCAGAGGATGTTGTTTGTATTATTTCTACCTGATGGAACTTAATTGCATTTTCTTTGTGACCCAATCTATGGTTAATTTTTTTTTTCCTTTTTTTCTTTTTTCATGACCGGCAATGGGATCGCAACCCTCAGTGTTGCGCCCGCACCTCGCTCAACCAGTGAGCGGACCGGTCTCTGTATGGGATCCGAACCCTTGGCGGGAGCGCCGCCACACTCCCAAGTGCCGCACTCTACCGAGTGTGCCACCAGGCCGGCCCTCTATGGTTAATTTTGGTGACCGGCAATGGGATTGCAACCCTCAGTGTCGCGCCCGCACCGCGCTCAACCAGTGAGCGGACCGGTCTCTGTATGGGATCCGAACCCTTGGCGGGAGCGCCGCCACACTCCCAAGTGCCGCACTCTACCGAGTGTGCCACCAGGCCGGCCCTCTATGGTTAATTTTGTAAATATCCTACGTGGATTTGAAAAGAAAATGAATTATCTATTATTAGGGTACAAAGTTTGCAGTGTATCCACATCTACCTTATTATGTTGTTTGGGTCTTCTATGGTCTTATTTTTCTTTCATCCTCCACTGGCTCTGTCTTGGATTGAGAGGGATATATGTTAAATTACCTAATAATAGTATGTTTCTGTCTATATCTTCTTGGCATCTTCTGAAGTTTCTGCTATAGAGGTTGTTGGTGTGTTATTTGGTTTGCATTCATAACTATTGAATGTTCCTTGTGAATTCCAGCCCTCAGCATAAATCAGTCCTCCCTTGTCTCATTTTATGCTTTTCAGCCTGCATTTTACCTTGTCCTATATCAAGATCAAAATCTATGCTTTTTGCTGCTGTTTTTAGTTTGCATTTGACATGTGTGATTTTTGTCTATCCCTATATTTTTCAATCACTTTGTGTTACGTGTGTCTTTTGTATTCAGCATAGAGTTGGGTTTGCAGGTTCTGACTGATAGACTATACTCTGCCTAACATGTAACTGGAGTTCCATACAATATTTGTTTCCTTTCCTTTTCTTATCTTCCTCAACCAGGGGCAAGACTCACTGGCCCTAATCACGTTGTTAACAGCAGTTTGGGGCCATCCAGTTTGGGGCCGTCTGGACCTGAAGTCTCCTCCTGAACCATCTGGCCTAGGTGGATTCTCACTTCCAACTCCTCCCCGCTGGTTCTCACACCCTAGCAGAACAGGCTCTTCCTCCCTGCACGGGAGGCCCCACATGTACTCATCAGCGGCGGACTTGAAGAACATTGATACACAAGCACAAAAACTCATTCTTCTCTACTGGCTTGACACACAGATTGAAGTTTCTAATACTCAGACTAAGGCTTGACATTTCCCAAAACATTCTTAAAAATAAAATTAAATGGCCTGGGAGTAATGTTATAGCATATCGGTCCACTGAAGGAAGGAACCCTAGAAATCATCTACTCAAACTTTCTTCCCAATGTATTAATCGCTTCTATGACACCCCAGTAAGTTTCCCAGTGTCTGTTTGCATTTTTCTGGAAATGGCAAACTCACACTGTCACCCACTCTATAAGCACAGGTTTGAAGCCCAGCTGTACCATATACTAGCTATATGATGTTGGGAACTTATAAACACTCTTAGCCTCAATTTTTTTATCTGTAGAATGGGGACAATGATAGAAACTCAGAGGGCTGTTAAGAGGACAAAGCAGGGTCACAAATTCAAAGACAAGGCAGGTAATGGAAAGCACCAGATGGGTGATTAACTGAATCTCTTAAGAGTAAGATAATAGGAGTGATGAGGACAGTTCATTCTCTTGTCTAAGGAGAAACTTCCGCTGGGCTCCCATAGACTGGAGTCCTTCCTACGGCAATACAGGCCCATAATATCACCAGTTATTCCAATTTTTCTAGAAAAGCAGAAACCTGGCTTTTTTTTTAATGTAAAATTCACCAATTATTCAATATGGCAACTAATTCAAATTTCTTTAAAACACTAGGTAAACCGTTAAAAAACATAGTTGGGTACACCTGTAGGCTGCCACTTTGCAGTCCCTGGCCTAAATTCATTACCATAATGTAAGATAGGCACTCAATAAATTGTGAACTCATCGCATCTGAAACCTTTGACCTCAGATTCTTGGGAGAAAGGACTTGTTTGATTGGGTGGGTAAGAGGTCAGGGAAGAGGAAATGCAGAGTAGCCAGGACATCAACTGCAGGCCCAGGAAACTGGCCGAAATTGAGGGGAAATAAAACAGGGAACTGGGTGGGAGTGGATCATCAACGAATGCTCTCTCTTCTCCAGTCTGCTGCCTGATCCTTCTTTGGCTGATACTTGCTGGCTTTCTTGTACAACCCGCCGATCCTTGTACAGATACAAGGGTAGTTAAAAAGTACACAGAAAGATTTGTATTATATACCAATTCTATTTCTCCACGAACTTGTTGAAGTGCCCTTGTATAAGTGATGTAGGAGGGGTGGAAGAGCCAGGGAGTAAGATCCCGCAGCTGGCTGGCACCAGAAGGGCCCTAGCAGCATGGTTAGACTGAGCTCCCTAGTAGGAGAACAGAAAAGACATTGAGTTGGGAGCCGAGGAAGGAACTTTCTCCCTGTCCCTATTCCTTTTGGCTTTCCCCATCAGCAGCTCGGAATCTAGCCAAATCCCTCCCATTCGGGTGGGTTGCAGCTGTCCCACACATGTTATAAATAAGGACCAGTAGAGCTGTTCCTATTTTTAGCACTTTAATGTGGATGCAAAGGTCACCAAAAGTCCCCATTGCTGGCTCAATTCTTTGCTCTCTTCTCTTTACAACTCTTATTTTCCTCCAAGATGTATGTTTTTTGTTGAGATGAGTTAAAGTAAGACTTTTGGGGGAAGAGAGAAACCAAATATTTACTTCCTGTTGACGAGACTCCTTACAATTGCCATGGACTGGGTGATATATCTGTCCTGTGTTGGGCAAAGTCATGTACAAATCTTGGAAACAGCACTCCAGGCTTGGACCAAAGCCATTCCTTTTTCTCTCTTGAGCATAAAGAGAGGTTTAGAGTAGAAAACAGCTTGAAGACTTCTCTCATCTAACCCCCCAGTACAAACTTGAGGGCACTGAGCCAATGAACAGATTTGCTTATTACTATGTAATACGAATAATAAATATTACTATAGCTTATATTCATGGAAGATTTCCTGTGCTAAACACTGTACATGGATTTCCTTATCTAATCTCACAACCCAATAAGATATCTATTTAAATTATTCCCATCTTACAGATGACAAAACTGAGGTTTAGGGGTTTGAGAAACTTGCTCCAAATCACCTAGAGTGGCAATGACAGAGCCGGGAAAGGCACTCAGGCTCCCGACTCCAATTCTTCAACTCTTCCCAGATCCAGTGCCCAGTGTGCAGAGTCTTTATGAGAATAAAAGAAAGGAGGAAGAAGGCTGGAGGAAGAGACGGAGGGGTTTGGCTTGAATGGGCACTGTCGCTCTCTCTGAGCATGACCCTTCTATGCAATTGTTTAGAAACAACCAGTGTTTTCACAACACAAGCACAATCTGGCAACAGCCCCCTTTTAATCTCAAAGGCCAAAGAGCCAGATATTCAGAGGAGGGTTTTATTAAGCCTCTTTACCTGTTCTCAGGGTCAGCCAAGGCCATACTCCGAGTGACGTAGCACATTTTGAGGGGGATGCTTTTCCGGTCTCTATGGAAGGAGAAGGACTGTGACGACACCAGGTCTGAGGAGCCGCCCCCTAAGCGAGGGGACTCAGGTGGAGGCGTTTCCCACCCGATCTCAGACACTGGGGATCCCTTCTTCACGTAGGGCGTAGCTTCTCGCATGTACTTCACTGCAAGCAAAAAGACAGCAACAAGCGCTTTTAAGTAACTTGAGGTTGAATTTCTGGAAAGTTTGTGGTTTTGAAAGAAACTTGCATTGGACAAGCTCTTAATATTGAACTTCTTAAATTCCAAACAAAATTCAGAATTTGTTCCTCTCAACATAATTATCCTATTATTTAAATTATATACCAGTGTGTATCTTAGAACTTGCTATTATGATGTCCTGTGGTTGAGAATTACTTCTAGCTTTTTTCAACTGTGACAACTTCTATCTTCTCTGATTATACATTGCGTTCTGGGGAAAAGGCTGGAAACAAATGTGCAGAGAGTGAGAAAGCATAACTTAAGCCAAAAGACATATTATTCAATGTAGACATAAAGAATCTTGGAAGCTACATTCACTACCCATGAGGCCATTTTTCAGCTGAGAAGCGAGAATATGGTTTTCAGTTTAATAGTGCTAAAAACAAATATACAAAGAAACACATATAAGAACACATTTTGCAGTGGCAAAAATTTGTAACAGCAAAAACATTATTTATAAGAACTGAAAACTAGAAACAACCTAAATGTCCATTTTAAAAAAAGGACATATTCAATAAATTGTAAGACATCTATGTAGTTATTTAAAAAAAATGACACAGATATAGATATGTTGATGTGAAAAGACCTGTAAGATTTATTATTAGTGGGGGAAAAAAGTACACAGTGGCACATATACTGTAATATTTTTGTGTATAAAATCATAAATATATACATTTGCATATCTATAATTATTTCTGGATAAAAACACAAGAAAATGTTAACAGTGGTTAGTTCCAGGAAGTAGAAATGAAAGCCAAGATGATGAAGAAATAGGCCTTTAGCATTCATTTATTACCCCTTTATAGTACTTTCATGTTTAACCATATGCATGTATTATTTTCATAAAATTTTTAAAAAACGAAAATAATTTAAGAGCCAATTGGAACCAACAGTGGTTCTGCTCTTTGGTGTGTTTGCCTTGGGATTAAGAAGTTCTTTGCCTATTCTGAATTTGAGCATTTGGTCCTTAGCTTTTGAGTTGACAGAGCAACCAGATTCTTGGAACTTACAATATGAACTTGCATATCCCTCTCTATATCACCCACACACTCTTGTTCTCTGATGCTTGGGGGGATTTGGCTGAGTCCCTCACAGGTATCTGTTATTACAAAGGCAGTGGTTTGGAATGAGTACAAACCAGGGAGCATTTCCTCCATATCTTTGATGAGTCAATTTCACAAACTAGTGCCTGCACTATGCAAGACAAGAGACAAGTTTATGGAGACTACAGAGATGAACAAAATATAGTTTCCATACCTGAGAGTTACAAAATCATAGGTGACTATACTGGATGCTGCTGGTGTCCCATCTAGATACCTTTTCCTATACCCTAGCTGCTGTGTGCCTTCCCTCCTGCTCTGTAGAGCTGCCATTGGCCCAACAGAAGCTGCCAAGGCTGGGAGGCTACAGAGTTGCTGCCCAACCCCCAGATGGAAGCCCTGCTTCTAGGAAACCCCACTAAGATAGGACATAAGACAAGTGCAAAACCTATGGCACAAAGCAGAATGAACTAAATTATATAACAAGAATAAAGCACCTTGGGAGAACCCATGGAAAAGGATGGATCTAGGAGGATGCAAGACAGGCTCACAACAATTCAATGAGCAGGCCAAATATACCCAGATACACATAATGTGGATATATATATTGGGGGACTTAATCATAGGTATCTAAAACAGCCATGTTAATAAAAGAGAAGTCATTTAGTACCAACACATATTTTAAAAGAAGATTTCAGAATTTTATGAAATATAAGTGCAATTAGGAGGAAACAGCTCCATGGTTGCCCCAAACCTGTTAGCACAGGTTGCAGTTACAGAAAGAGAAAGATTATTCACAGATTGTATTTTTTAAGGAATATCATTTATTTCTGGGAAATATATTTAAAGAAGAACACAGATATACCTAAGAATAAATGCAGAAAATTTAGGGGACAGATTTAAGCTGTCCAAAACTGTAATAAATGGACCTCTTTTAAAGATACTGAATTTTTCATCACTAAAATCATTTTAGTGAAAGCTAGAACACTGCTTGCTTAGTTTTGTATACAGTAGAATTATATTTATTGCTACAAAGAAAATCCAAGCATCAGCTGAGATAGGTTGAAGATTTTCTTTTGATTACATTATTATTCTCTGGCTAAAGCAGGGGATGAGTGTTGTGAGAATGAGAATCCAGGGATGCTTTATAGAATAGGAGGCATTTGAACTTGGCCTTAAAGAGTAGCTACAACTTTTAAAAGTAGAGATAAGAATAAGAATCCTTCTTTTATATAATGTTCTCTGATTTATAATTTTTGCTGCAAGTCTGTAGGAAAGGAAAGCTGGATCTCAGTTTGGAAGGAAGATAAAGAAGGAACATTCATCCTTTACTTACTGATGTGTCAAGTATTAAATCAGCTGTTTTACATATCTTTCCACATTTAAAATCTCCAAATGACCATTTAAGGTTCCACTTTATATATAAGTAAACTAAGGTCTAGAGAAAAAAATGATAAAAGATCTTTCATTTATTAAGTATCTATAAGCAATAAAAGAATAAATCATTATCCTTTTCAGACCCTGCTAGAATGAAATGCCTTGTAGGGTAATTCTAAGTCTGGTGAAGACTAGGCGCTTTACATGGGTTATCCTTTGCAGGTTAGTATTATGCTCTGAAGTTTAGCTTATATGCAGTCACCTGGCTAGTAAGTAGTGAAACTAGGGTTTGATTTACCAAAGATCATATTCTTTCATGAAATCTGGCTACCCCTCCTGGATGAAGAATACAAAATGACTAGCTAATAGGTTTGGACTTTATTTATAGGCAGTAGTGACAGTCATTGTTGGTTCATGAAAAAAAGAATGGCAGAAACAAAGGTCAGCTTTAGAGAGAACTCCTGGGCTACCCCTCCTGGATGAAGAATACAAAATGACTAGCTAATAGGTTTGGACTTTATTTATAGGCAGTAGTGACAGACATTGTTGGTTCATGAAAAAAAGAATGGCAGAAACAAAGGTCAGCTTTAGAGAGAACTCCTGGAAAGAAAGTTTGGGTGTATTTGAGGGACAAGACACCAGAGGTAGATCTACTGATTCCAAGGTCATAGGGAATTATTGCACAGATAACTCCAGGAACACTCTAAATATTCATTTAAGCTGTGAGGAATCCCACAAATGTGTGGTTTGATCTACTCATGAATAGAAGCAGGGGGAGAGTGGCAAGTCGTAGCCTGAAAGAAAATATTTACCAAGCAACCACATCCTATATGGCACAGCACTAAGAAAATTGGCAAAGGAGAGAAAACACAGCAATGCCTTGAAGAAAGTACACACTATAGGAAGTAATATTCAATATAGAGTAATCCTTTTAACTGACTGACTGAAAATAAAGACAGAGAAAATAAGTTCATAAGGTAGGTGTGATAATTTAAAGATTCATTCATTCAGCCAGAATTTATAAATTTTCATGAGCTCAGGACTGTGCTGTCCATGAGAGATGATAAAAAGTCCTGCTTAAACCTAGAAAAGAAGGAAGGAAGGAAGTAAATGACACAAGCACTTGTGCTAAATCCGTAACCTGGTTTACAGAGGCCCCAAGCTTCACAAGTCTCCAGGGGCCTAGCAGAATCAAATGCAAATCCTTTCTGGAGGAAGGCAGCTTCATCCTAGGTTTCAAAGAGTCCTTATGAAGCATTTTCAAGGGCAATGGGCAGGCAAAAAANAGGGGCCTAGCAGAATCAAATGCAAATCCTTTCTGGAGGAAGGCAGCTTCATCCTAGGTTTCAAAGAGTCCTTATGAAGCATTTTCAAGGGCAATGGGCAGGCAAAAAATCAAAGAAAATGTTATATACAAGGAAATAAGGTACAATGAGCAAGAACCAGCACAAATAACTGATAGCAGTAACAGTCTCACACTTAGTGCAAAGCTACAAGTGTGTTTACTATGTTTAAAGAAACAAATGAAAGCTTGAGGGAATCTTCCAGAGATTATTTTTTTAAAAAAGAAGTGACCTAACAGATTGGTAAAAGAACCTAACAGAATGTCTAGTAGTCGTCGTCATAGTAGTAGTAATAGTAATACCAGAATTGAAGTTTTAATAGACAGACATGTCAGAAGAAGAAATTAGTGAATTGTAGATAAGAAGAAATTATTCAGAAAATATCACAAAGATACAAAAAGATAGAAAGTATGGAATAGAGATTAAGAGATGTGAAGGATGAAATAAGAAGGTCTAATACATGTTTAATTGGAGCCCCAGAAAAATTTAGTAGAGAAAATGTGGAAGAGGCTAAGAATTTTCCTGATGAAAAGACACAAACCCACAAGTTCAAGAAACCCAACTTGTTTTTGCTGAATAACACCTGTGATCTTCGCCATCAAGATGGGTAGAAATTGGTATAATCCTGCTTTAGACTTGGGGCAGGCTGAATGGTTTAGCTTTTCTTTAGAACCTATGCTTCTTCTGAGAGCCTTTTATTAGTGTGATGAAGTCTCAGTAAAATCCTTAAATGAGTCCTGAGATCTCTGGCACTCCCAGAAAACAAGTTTTCAATTTCAAGGAAGTAAAGGAGACTAAGAGATTATTATCACTATTCCTAAGCAAGATGTGCCGAAGTCACTGAGCTTTTTTTCTTATCTGTCCTGAGGGAGAATAAGTAACATCAACACATCTCTGCTTAAAGTTCCTTTGTTTAGGAGTCCTGCTTCTTTCTGATATTTATAGAAACTTGTGCTTGTAACAAAGAAAACAAAACAAAGCAAAAATTGCCACTGGGTTTCTTCAAGGGCCCATTATTTTGGGTTCAGAAGAAGTAATAAAATTGTCAGAATGTCCCTTGTTGCTGGAAGAGATTCCAAGTAATTTCTACAAGGCTTGTCCATGATCTATGAGCATAGTTCTACTGTCAAGCACCCTCCTCCCCATCACTGGTTAAAGACTGAGGCTAAGTACCTTCAGGCTGAGAATGAGACCAGTGCAGCTATGGTTGGCCACAGGGCAGCAGTGCCTCTAATAGGAAATAAACAGTGTGTGAAACCTTTCAATGGTTCTTTGTGTCTTGAAATTTCTATACATTGCAATCAAAACAGTAAGAATATAGTCTAATTCAGGGAGGGAAAGGTGCTGCCTAAGACTAGATTTGTCTGCAATAAGTAGACAAAGTTAGTGTATTAAAGGACATAGAGGTTTGTTATGCATTTTCCACAAGTTTAAAGTGAAAGGGAAGGGCTGTTAGGGCAGTGCTGCCCCCTGAAGTTGTCAGGGACTCAGGCTTCTGCTCTTCTATTGCTCTGCATCCCTAGTGTGCCATCTAATGATCCAAGACGGCTGCACGAGTTCCAGCTATCACAACCAAGTTCCCATTAGGAGGAAGGAGGAAGAAGTGAGGAATACATCATCCTGCTTCCTTTAAGAACACTTTTCAGGAACTGACATACTATTTCTGCTTACCATCCACTGACTAGAACTTAGTCACATGGCCACTTCTAGATGGAAAGGAAATTTATTCTTTACTCTGGACATCCCTATGCCCACACCGCTAAAAACCGGTTGGGAGAGGAAGCTATTACTATGGAAGAAGAGAAAAAATATTAGAGGACAACTCAGCTTTTGCCACAGGGAGACATCCCTAATTCTTTCAGGGCATAACACAACCAGATTTTATAACACATAAGTACAAGTAAATGTGTTAGAGCAATCAGCAAAAAACACAATGACTGTATTCCATACACTTTGCTAAATGTTTTTTGTGTACTAACTCATTTGAACCTCACAACAGTCCTATGATACGGGCATTAAAATCATGCCCATTTTACCAAAGACCCTGAGAGCGGTTAATATGTAATGTTGGTCATTGCCCAAAGTTATAGTGCTAGAAAATAGCAGAAGCATGAGGCAAATCCAGGCAAACTGGCTCCAGAGTTCTTACTTTTAACCATGAAGCAATATTGTTTCTCGCACTTTTAAAAATTTAATTAATTGGGGTGTGTGCGTGCATGTGTGTATGTGTGTGTACGTTTAGTTTAAGCCAATGTTTGTATGTGCTGGGAGAAAACATCCAATTAAGAGGCTGTTGCCTGTAATATAAGAGAGCTCGATTTTATAAGCCTGAACTATTGTTTAGTTTAAGCCAATGTTTGTATGTGCTGGGAGAAATCATCCAATTAAGAGGCTGTTGCCTGTAATATAAGAGAGCTCGATTTTATAAGCCTGAACTATTAAACTATGGCATTTCAATAAATGCCTTTTAAGACACTATAATATATATTCATAATAGAGGGTTTAACCTGGCAGAACTCAACAGCTAGTATCTGCATAATTACACCACCATGTGCTTACAGACAATAATTTCAGGCAAAGAGCTGTTGAAACCCATCATGAAGCAGCTGGGCCTAAGTTCAGGGTGCCTAATAATCAGGACTAATTAATAAATCATGCCCTTTCTGGGCATTATGAATTAAAAGCTGTAGTCAAGCAATTAAAATTCCAATCTTCAGTTGCAAAAAAGGGGAGGAGAGCCAGAAGAAGTCGTCTTCAAACCAATAATCTATTCAACTACTTTCAATTTGTTTGTAGTTTCTCATTGGAAAGACAGGCTTACAAAAGAGCATTCAGTAAAGCCAAAGTTTGCTAAGGTCCCAAGTTGCCACAATTAAATCTTTGTTAGAGCAGCCGGATGACATTTGAAAGGAAAAGCATACACAGGCTACTAATGAGGAAATGCTTTAGGCAAATCAAATCACCTCTCCTACCAGGCCAGTTTCTGAGGAGCTTGAAAGTCCATCTGATAAATTCATGTATTTCCAGGAAAAGAAATATTTCATTATTCTAAGGGATGTGAACACAAAGTGCGCATTTTCTAATGTGATTAAGGGGAAAGGGGTTTTCTTGCTGGAGGCAAGAAACCTGGGCATTCAGACCTTTGGTGACACGTTCAAGTTGGGGACAGTTTGGTGACAGTCGGATTTGCTGACAAAAGGCAATATAAGACTTGTCCTTAATGACATTTTCCTAAGTCATCTTAGAAAGAAAAGATGCAGAGGGAGATCATCGATATTTCCAAAAAGACCAAGAAATGATGAAGGAGGTAATGTGTTTCTCAGAAGCTGTAGCTAATCTCTCAGGAGGCTGAGTGGTGCAGTGGAAAGAGAATTGGCCCTGGGAGCTGGGGATCTGGATGACAGTTCCAGCTCTGCCATTAACTAGCTCTCCAGCCCTGGGCAAGTCACTTCACCTCCCCGGATCTCATTTTGCTCACTTGTCAAAGGAGGGAAATAAGGTCTCAACCCTTCAAACATTCTATGATTCCTTGGGAAGCTGCTGCTTCCGACAACATTAAAAAAAAAAAAAAGAAAAAAAGAAAAAAAGAATATGCTTATCTGATATCTGTTGGTGTCATCACCAACAAATAGCCCTGTTAAAATGTGTGCCAAGCAGAGGTGTCTGCTGACGTTTTACAAAACCCTACAGGCACCTGACGAATATGAAAATAAGCCTATGTTGAGATTATGTACTCAGGTTACTTTGTCTTTGGTTTGGCAGCCTCGTCTACAAGAATCATTATTTTCATTCTCTTACCAATATTTATTTCACTTCCCTTCTGCAAGGTGGGTTCTCGAAGGCAGGATTCTAAGAGGCACTTGAAGGATGACCAAAAGGTTCTCAAGAGGTCCTAGGACATTCTGGGTGAGGATGCTGAATTATAATATTTGGAGTCAGGAATAAAATAAAGTAGGTATGAATTTGTTGGGTAATCTCTGGCCTCCAAGTAAAACACTATCTCAAAATTATCCTGTTTTAAACAGTGCAATCATTCAACACGATCTACCTTGATTCTTCAACAAAGCAAGATAATTGCCCCAAGAATAAGCCAGTGGACCCTGGAAAGTCTTACAACCATGGTAGTCTTATAACCCATAGGCAGTCAGTCCTACAACCACCCAGAGAACAATGACTGATTTAGTTACACGTTAATTCAACAAATGTTTAATGCACTCTTGCTATGGGAGGGCCCTGAATGTTGGTGTTATGCCAGTGAACAAGACAGATAGCCCTGCCCTTATTAGGTGCTGACATTCTAACATACACGTGCGTGTTGGGGGTTAATGATTCCACCATTAAAGAAGTAAACAATACAAGGCACTGCACAAAATATGACACACACTAGAGGTCTTGGGTCTGTCCCAGTTCACACAAAGCCCTTCACCATCTGCCCCTGACCACTTCCTGACCTCATCCTCGTTGACTTGATCTCCATAGTTCACATGCAAACCATAGATAAGGACTATTTAATTATCTGAACATTCTCTCTCTCCTGCCTCTGTTCTTTGCTCATGCAGTTTCCTCTGCATGGAAACCTTTCTAGAAAACTCCTCTCTATATCCTTTAAGTCTCAGTTCAGGTAAGATCTCCTTTTTGAAGTGGTCCTGACACCTCCAGGTGTCACACCTCCCTTAAACTCCAGCCATGTTTTGTGAACCTCCACTGACAGCCATAGCATCAGGGCCATAAACATCATGGCAATGGCTTATTCTATGCCAGGCTCTGTGCTGATCAGCTTACAAACATTAAAAATTTACAATCATGTGCAATTATTTGTTTGTATAATAGGTCTCCCTGGTGGAACCATAAGGTCCTCAAAATTGAATGACTACTTTACAGTGGAAATTAAAACTCTGGACTCTGGAGCCAGATTATACAAGAACACATCTCAGCTCTGCCACCTGACACCTGTGTGAGCTTGGGAAAATCTCCTTTACTTCTCAGTGACTCCATTTCTCCATCCATATGATGAGAATAAATAGTAGTGCTTACCTCAGAGAATAGTTATGAGGATTAAATGAATTAACACACACAAAGGCCACAGAACTGTGTTTAGCACATAGTAAGTACTCATTAGTGTTAGAAAACATAAAAACTTAGAGACTCGCCTATTCACATCTATATTCACAGTAATTAGCACAAAGGTCTGGCTATAAAACATGAAATTTTTGAGCAAATGAATGGCAAATAAGATCTCCAAGATCTAATTTTTCACATATTTGTTCATTAGGAGGAGAGTCTTATAACTGATCATTATTACAGATGAAGTAGCAGAGGCCAGGACCAAAGAGCAACAGACGAGGGTTAGGAATGCATGCACTCCATAATGGGTGCTGGAAAGCTTTTTCTGTAAAGAGCCAAACCGAAGTTTTTGAGCTTTGTGGGCCTTAGCATCTCTGTCACAACTCCATTCTGTCACTGTAGCATGAAGGAAGTCATAGGCGATACGTAAATACATCAGTGTGGCTGCATTCCTATAACACTTTATTTACAAAAACAAGCAGTGGGCCAGATTTGACTCTCAGGCTGTAGTTTGCCAACTCCAGCTGTAGAATAATAACAATACCTAGCAATTATTGATTACTTACAAGGTACTGGGCCCTGCTCTAAATGCGTGAAGTATATTAGCTCATTTAAGAGAAAGTCTGCGAAGTGGAACTGATTGCATCTGCACCTACTGTTTACATGGCAGTTTGCATGGAAGGAAGCCTGGAGATCCAGGACAACGGACAATAAGAATGTTTAGTCCATAATTCACAGCCAGGATTTCCCATTTAGCAGCCCTAAGCTTTGGTCTGAGGGACCTTGCCTCAGAAGCGTGTTGGTATACTTTGCTTAGGACAATAGAATTTATCATGTATAAAGATTTTTTTTTTTTAATGATTTTTTAAAAATGATGCCAAAAGGTGTTATTTACATTGAAGTGGTTCAAATTGTCTTTCAGCCAGTAGAAAACTGTTTCATACCCAGAATCAGTCAACCATATCACTACCTTTGCTCTATAAAAAGCGACATGAATCACAAAGTTGATATGAGATATTTTCAGGCTACCTGCCCCAGGCTTGTTAAAACTCTGTCAATAAATACCGTAGTTTCATTGTTCTACCACAACGATGGTTTGTTCCTTGCACAAGCCAAAAAGATTTCTGCTTTGTATTCTTCTCTAAGTGCAGGCAAATACGCCCTAAAATATTTTCTAGTGATTGTTTTGAGATTCATATTGGTACCTAGGCAAAGCTGCCTTGTAGAACATTTCTGAATGTGTGCTAAATATTGTTTTACTTAATATTTAATATTGTCCAAGTCTATTTGTGATGCTATAACAAAATATTGGTACCTAGGCAAAGCTGCCTTGTAGAACATTTCTGAATGTGTGCCAAATATTGTTTTACTTAATATTTAATATTGTCCAAGTCTATTTGTGATGCTATAACAAAATACTTGAGACTGGGTAATTTATAAAGAACGAAATTAATTTTTCACAGTTCTGGAGACTGGGAAGTCCAAGATCAAGGCAGCAGCAGGTTTGGTGTCTGGTGAAGTCCCCGTTCCCTGCTTTCAAGGTGGTGCCTGTTGCTGCATCCTCTGGAGGGGAAAAATGCTGTGTCCTCACATGGCAGAAGGTGGAAAGGCAAAAAGAGCCTAGGCTAGTTCCCTCCAGTCCTTCTGTAAGGCACTAATCCATTCATGAAGACAGAACCTTCATGACTTAATCACTTCACAAAAGGCCCCACCTCCTAAACCACCACAATGGAGATGAAGTTTCAACATGAATTTTGGAAGGGACACATTTAAACCATAACCAAAATATTATCTAACTTAATAGCAAATCTATGAGTTATATGTTATTAACCCCCATTTTACAGTTGTAGATACTGAAGCTTAGGGAGGTCAGGAAATGTTCCACATAGCCATTTGTGGAGCCATCAGGAGCCTGAGCCAGGTTGGTCTGACTTGAAGTCTGTAATCTTTTAGGTAAACTGTACTGGCACTTGAATGACCCAATTCTTTTCCTGTTGTTCAGTCTGAGCTTTCCCTTCACAACACCCACAACCTCCTCCCTCTTCTTCCCTGCTCCAAGATGAGATCAGAGCATACAGACAGTGTTTTAGAACAGGAGGAAGGGTTAAGTCATCTGTTCAATTCGACATCTATTTCCCTTTTGAGTTTTGATCATTACCTTTTGTCCTTTTAGTTGGTCCAGGGCTGTCTGCAAAGAAGGTGGGGGAATGGTGGTGATGTGGATAGCTTAGAACATAAGTATCAATAATGTGTGAACCCCCAAAATGGCTCTAGGGTGTTACACACCTGCCAACTCCCTTTGTCCTTGTTCTCTATGTCTGTTCCTGAAAAGTTTACCTTGGGCAGAAAGGGTAAAGGGAACTATCATTTATGGTACACTTTTTTAAAATATATATACCAGACACTTTACATATATTATCTGGTTTAATATACACAACCATCCCATGCTATTAGTTTATTTATTTTCTTCTTTTCCTAAAGAAGAAATCTCAGGCTTAGAGAACGGTAGCAAGGTGCCTAAGATCTTATAGTTCTTTGGGGAAAGAAGATTCTAAGTCAGGTCTGATTCCAAAAGGCCAATCAGCACAGCATAGTGGGCAAGAAGAAGGCTTTGGAATCAGGCTTGAGCGGAACACCACAACTTTGAGGCCCATCTCTCACGAGGTGGTTGTGAGAATTAGAAGATGTAATCTATGTAAAACTCTGGAAGTTTGGTTAGCAATCCCTAAGTGTTAACCACTATGATTGTTATGTTACATTATGTTACATTTATTTATGTTATGTTACATTTCCTTCCACTGGGACCACTCGCCAAAGCTCCAGGCTCATAATTCTACTGTCTGCCGATCTCTATCTCTTCATGGATGTTCTATCCACATCTCAAAACATGCATCTTCAAAACTGAAATAGATCTCTCTCATCCCTCAAGACTATGTTTCTTCTTCTATTTTCTATCCTTTTTAATGGTTTCATGGTCTTCCTAAATAACCAAGGTAGTAAAAACCTTGATTTTATAGATAAGGGAGCTTACAAACTTAAGAGAGTTAAATGATTTTCAAACAACTACACAGAAAATTAGGACCCCAGCCATGATGAAAATTCAGGTATAAGAAGCTCTAGGTGCCTTATCCTCTTCCCTCTTTCCTTCTTGTTTCACTATCTCATTTATTCATTTATACATTCATTTGTTTAACTTTTTTACCTTTCAGTCCTTGCATTACTTTTTTTTTTTTTGTCTTTTAGCATTGCCTAGGACTTCCAGTAAAAAACTGCACATAGTGGTAATAGAGGATATCGTCATTTCAGTCCTGATTTTCAAAGAGATGCTTTTGGTCTTTTAGCATTGCCTAGGACTTCCAGTAAAAAATTGCACATAGTGGTAATAGAGGATATCGTCATTTCAGTCCTGATTTTCAAAGAGATGCTTTTGGCATTTCTCCATTTATAAATATTTGGTGTATATTTTTTTTTTCTAGTAGATGTTCTTTATCAAGTTAAGAAAGTTACCTTCTATTTCTGGTTTACTGAAGACTTTAAAAATTTTACTATAGTCTCCTGCTAGAGTTTGTAAAATATAAAATGAATTTTCCTCATTTATTTATATAACCATATATTTTTCTCCTTTTATCTGTTAATATACTGAATGATAATATACATTTTTTAATAATTAACCAGTCTTGCAATATTCACATAATCCAAACTTGGTCATATTGTACTACTACTGTCTTCTATATTGTTTGTTGGACTTGGTTTGCAGATCATTTGTTTAGCATTTTTTGATTTATATTTATAAATGAAATGGATTGGCAGTTTTTCTTTTTAAAAATTTTCTTGTCTGGTTTTGTTATTAAAGTTATATTTGCTTCATAGAATAAATTGAGGAGGCTTTTTCTTTGTCTATTCTCGGAAATAGTTTAAGTTTTGAATGAGCTATTCTTTTAAAATCTGGTAGAATTCACTATTAAACTAGTTCTGGTGTTTTCTTTGTGAGAAGAATTTAACTAGCATTTTCATTTCTTTATGAGTTATAGAACTAACTATGCTTGCTGTCTATTTCTACTTAGGTCAGGTTTTTTTTTTTCTTTCCTTTTTTGTCTTTTTTTTTACTGACCGGTAACGGGATCGCAACCCCCGGTGTCGCGCCCATACCGGGGACCGGCCCGGTGTCGCGCCCTTACCGGGGACCGGCAACGGGATCGCAACCCTTGGTGTTGCGCCCGCACCGCGCCCAGCCAGTGAGCGGGAACCGGTCTCCACATGGGATCCGAACCCTTGGCGGGAGCGCCGCCGCGCTCCCAAGCGGCGCACTCTCCAGTGCACCACCGGGCCGGCCCTACTTAGGTCAGTTTTAATAAGTCTGTTTTTTCTAGGATTTGTACAGTCCATCTAAGTTTTCAAATTTATTATCATAAAGCTGTCAAAAGTTTTTTTTTATAGTTTAGAGATTATTTGTTGTTTTAATCTCTACTATATCTGATGTTATCTCCCCTTTCATTTATAATACTGATTTTCTGTTACCTTTTTTATTTCCATCAAATGTAACAGAAGTTTGTCTATTTTTTAGACTTTCCTACATGACCTTTAGGTTTTTTTCATTATGATGGATGTGGAATATTTTGATAATGTGCATTCTAATGTAATCATTACAGACTTTATTAATTTAATCCCCCCAATATCCATAGATTTTCTCAGCATCAGCACCCACTCATTGCTCATTAACCACAATAATCTAGCCATGTCTCCATGTATTTTCTATCCTTTTTAATGGTTTCATGATGGGTTTATTTACTGTAAAAGGTTATATCCATTCACTGATGCTCATCATTAGCCCCTTTTTACTTCTTTAAAAAAAACCCAGCAAAAAACAAAAAACAAAAGGCAAAGAAAAACCTTCCATCTTGACTGCTCAGAGTCAAGTGGAGCTTCTGGAGATTTGGAGTTAAATCGTGTGAGGTTTCATTCTCCTGGCCCTGACAGATCAAAGAAGCTTGCTTATGCCTCTTTGTCATCCTGATCTAATTATTGGAAATTACTCTCCCGAAAGAAGGCCAAGCTAAGTTTGGCCTTTAAGAGAAAATCCAGAGCAGAAGCAGTGAGGTCAGATTCAGGTGAGTCCTGTAGGCATTAGCTCTGTGGAGCAAGATGTATTTGTGCATAACTAATATGTTTTGGGGAGGAGGTGGAACTCGGTGGGGGAAGCTGTTAGGTTCTCACTTCCTGGGTCATGGAAGTTTTAAACAAAGAGATGCATAGTCAGATTGTAAAAGGACTTTTTAACTTATTCATATTTCAGGTGGGGATGTCAGTAAGCATGAAATGAGAAATGGTGTAAAGCACTTTCAAAATAGCAGGTATTCATAACACTGTCTAGTTTGATGGGCCCTGGTGTTTCCACGCCCCCCACCTCCCACCCGCTCATCCACGTTACCCTACAATGCCTCTTCGATTACTTTAGGTTTGCAGCATATCCAGGGTGGGGTGGAAAAAAAAATCTCACACCTTGCCTGAGTCGGCCTTTGGTGATGATTCTTTTTAAAAAAAAATTTAGTGTGTTTTTTTTTTGAAAAAGCTTAATGTCTCTAGGTTTCTGCTACTAAAAAGTAAATGCAAATTTTATCTCACACCTTGCCTGAGTCGGCCTTTGGTGATGATTCTTTTTAAAAAAAATTTAGTGTGTTTTTTTTTGAAAAAGCTTAATGTCTCTAGGTTTCTGCTACTAAAAAGTAAATGCAAATTTTCTGAGCCCCAAGTTTGTTTTTCAGGATATTATTGGCGAGCTACACCTGGAATAATAGTTTTATTTTGCAGAGATACTGATACCTGTAAGAGGGAAGTAAGAGAGGCACTTCCTGCTTTCTGATGTAAAGCCCGTTCACATGTGATCTTCTGTTTCGGAAGGAGTAAAAACAATATTTGCAGTTGAGTGTTCACACATCCTTTCTGCCTCTCATTCACTTCCTGTCTCCAGATGTTAGAGTATAGCTGTTATACAGTTGCTATGTTTTCCCAAGGAAGGGAAACTATGATTATTTTGTGATAGTGAGGAGCTTGCTGGCAAATTGTTGAAGAATCAAGTCTGTAGACATCATTAATCCATATCCTCTCAGTACGTACTAATACCAGATGAATAAACTTTAGACTATTTTTTGTGTACATTGAATTATATTCTGTAGTAATTCCCAGGTTTTAGGTTGTATGTCTTTTCTCCTTGGAATTCTCAGGAGCAGGAACTTGTATGTCCAACTGATTATCTATCTTGCTATGTCTGGTCCCACACGATACACAGAGTTGGATGTACAGTCAATGTATGTACAACAAATGAATGAAAGGCATGATACTTCAAGTATTTATGATTTTGACAGTTCCTAGGGCTAAAAAAGATTGGTATCTTTACAATGAATTTTCTCACTGAAATCTCGTAACAATAACAGTAACAACATAATAGTAATACTTAAATTTGGGTGACAAGTATGTGCTAGGCTGTGTTCTAAAGACTTTGGATATATTCTTTAAAAATTATTCAATCCTTATAAAAATGCTCTGAGATAAGTACTGTTATTATCAGGTGAGGAAACTGAGTTACAGAGAGATTACCTCCCTTGCTCAAAGAAGCCCATCTTGTAAGCTCATAAATGGAAGAAGATCCTCTGACTGTGGAGATTTACTTATTGAAGCATAATTGATTGTACATATCTGTGGGGTACAGCACTGAGTATCAATATCTGTGTGCAATATGCGATGCTCAGATCAGGATAATTAATATATTCAACATTACACAATGTAATCATTTTTTGTGGCTCATACATTAAACTATTACATTGTATTGCCGTTCTAAGGAAGGCATTGTTTTTCTCATTTTACAGATGATGATTCTAAGACCCAGATAGCTTAACAAACTGTCCCATTGTCACACAACTAATATGCAGCTAATAAGCATATAATAATAAAGAAATGTACAGCATCATTTTACTTGGTAATACTACCATGAACTGCCCTAACTATATTGGAGCCTGGATTAGGCATGTTGATTAGCCGTATTCCAGAAGAAATCACTGAACATGACAACTTGAAGGGGTTTTAGAAACAATCAACTCTTCCACAAAGTAGAATTATTTTCTGCAGTGTGGCTGGGAGATATCTCATCCAGGTTCTGCTTGAATGTCACTAGCAATAGGGAAGTCCCCACCTCCCGGTCTTTTCTTATATTGAACCCAAATCTTACTCCAATAATTTGTATTCACTGCTCTGCAGAGATAACAAAGTGAGTTTAGCCCAACCCTTAGTTATTTAGGTCCATAAATCTTCTCTTTTCTAGGTTAAATAGGTTAAATAGGTTAACCTAAATCTAGGTTGAATAACTCCTAATACTGGTAACTGACATGGTGTTTACCATGCCAAGTTCTTTGTAAATTTTTTATTGATATTAACTAATTTAATCTCACAATGATCCTGTAACATATATTAAAGAACTCACATGTGGAGAAACTAATTTGCTCAGGGCCACAAAGCCAGGCAATAGGAGAGCTAGGAACTGGACCCTAGCAGTCCGACTCCAGAGTTTATACTCTGCACCACTTTCTGCTATCTTATTTAATGTATGGTTTCTTTACTTCTTGAAACTTTCAACCACTTGGTCACTCTCCTTATCTTCATTTGAGTGTTTATAACTATTAGGATTTCAGGTATGAGCTGATCAAGGAGGTAAAAGGGGGGCTGACTTCTCCTCTTTATGTATGGAACACCATACTTCTATCATTGGAGCCTAGTATCCTATCACTTTATTATGGCAACCAGAGCCATGAAAATTTCTAAAAGACTTCTTCACATGAGCTACTTATAATACAGTTCTCCCTATCCTACATGTTAAAGTGATTTTTATCTTGAATACTCAATGACAGAACTCTTCATCTTATCCCTATTACATTTCATCTTTTTAGTTTGAGCCTGTGTGAAACTATTGAAATTTTAATTCTACCCTCTTAGGCATTAAGTATCCCTCCCAACAGCTATCTAGTAACCTGAAGTAGTAAAAGCAACACCTGTAATGCACATCATCTGTTAGATTCATCCATTACAACCTTCAGGCTCAGAAGGGATGCAGACCAGCAGCCCTGTAACATCTGGATGACAGATGAGCAATGTTCCAGGGTGAGCCTCCTTTTAGTCTAGCATATATTTCTTTCTTTTTTTTTTTTTTTGGTTGTTGTTAAGCTGAGTTGAATTTAGCCTACTAGACCAGAATTAAAATTTTTGCTTTGCATAGACACCAAGAGAACCTTCCACGTATATTTCTGAAACATTCCCTTTTGCCCACTACAGAAATGGAGCCCCACCTATGTCAGATTACATTTGAGAGACCAGTGTGTAAAAAGTCATCCATAACACTGTCTCTAGCAGGAGCTAAAGCTGGAGCTGTCAATTCTGGTCAGCTGTGTAATTCAGTTTTTCAAGAGAACTGAAGCCTGGCCTCACAAGTACGACATCAATACTGCATTTCACAGAAGGTGATTGGCCACAATAAATAAATCCACACTCTAGAAGGAAACAGAATCACTGACATACATATTTTAAGTCCTTTATTTCTGGTAGAGGCATTCATCATTAAAAGCACTGTCTTCCCCGACATCAATACTGCATTTCACAGAAGGTGATTGGCCACAATAAATAAATCCACACTCTAGAAGGAAACAGAATCACTGATATACATATTTTAAGTCCTTTATTTCTGGTAGAGGCATTCATCATTAAAAGCACTGTCTTCCCTCTAGATAGGAAGCAGGAACCATTTCCAAAGATTATTCCCAAGAATCTCTCTTAGAGGGTGAGGTTTGAGTATAAATTCCAAGCCCTCAAGCAAAAAGTTCAGAAGCCTGTTAATTGAACAGATAAGCTTTGAAAATGACTTCTTATCCAGATGGCAACTTGGGCAAGAATGATGCCCTTCAAGGAAACAAAAAGATATATAACGTTTACTGAAATATCATAATGGAAGGTTTCAAGTCACATTTAGAGCAAGGTATGGAAGAAAATTTCCTCCAAGTTACTGCAAGCCTGTGAGTGTAAGTTTCTATCCTGCTTCCTGCAGAAACAACATCTGTTCTTATATTCAATACAAGCCACCTCTGATATTTATTGCATTTGCAGAATGCTGAAAGGATCTGAAATGTTAAACCTCTTGATCTGTCAGCATCTTGGATTTCTGTGAAAAAATGAGCTACATAATAGCACAAACTGAAGAAATTTCACGTATCCAAGATATAAATTCTCACTGAATTTTCTTTCAATACACAACTATAGATGTTATAAAAAGCACATATCCAACTTTTATCTTATAACTTTCTCTTCTTTTCCTTTTCCTCTACATGCATAGCTCCATTTCCTTTAAAAAGGCACATTCAAGGTCATTCAGTCTCAACTTCCACCCATTCACTTCTCCAATATAAATTTAGCTTAAGTGCATGAATGTCAAAGCATGTGCTCATTTGGTCTCATTAATCTCACAACATCCTTGTGGGAGAAGTAGAAAATTTGGTTCATTATTCTAACTGTTAATGAAGGATAAATTGCTTATATTTAAGTGGGGTTTACATTTTATTTTTATTCCATGCTCAAGTTTCTTGGTTCTCATCAGAAAGTGAGGCTGGCAGTTACTCAATAGAGCCCAGAAAACAACAGCGAATTAGTTAGCATCACATGAGTTGCACATCTAGGGAATAAAAGTGATTTAAAAAAAAAAAAGAAAAAGAAAAAGACAGACTTGAGCTTCAGGATTTAAAGATGCCCTCTTTAAGGAGTGATAAACAAAAGAGGATGCCTAGAAGGTATGATAACAAAGAGGGCAGGTAAGACACAATTAAGTTTCTATGCAAGATTTCATGGGGTGTCAAGCACCAAGACTGAGTTACTTGGCACAGACCAGAGGCTGAAATGACAGGTGAGAGATACAGGTGGTATTTTCCTTTCTTTCTGCCCCTCCTTGCTTCATATTTATTAAGCACTCCTTTCATTTGCAATACTGTCCTACTTGCACAGCAGCGGAGGAAATGTTTTGAGAAAGTAATGAGTCTGGGTTAATCAAAAAGCCAAATCTCTTAACTCATCAAGGAAATAGCGATTCCAGAGGAAGCAATGAAGAAAACCATCTGATATCAATCTGTGATGGTCCCATTTACCTTGGGAAATTTCTTCTGCTTTAATCCAGGTGTAATTCCTCAGTTTCAGTAAAACCCTGAGGCTCCTTTTCTTGGCGAGGCGCAATGAATGGTTTACATCATCACCTCTCCCACTAGACTCTGGGCTCCTTCCAAGTGGAAGAAACTCAGGTCTTTCAACTCTGTTGTTTTAGGGCTAAGCCCATAGTTGGTACCCAATAAATATTTGATGAATGTATGAATAAATGAATGAATGAATACAGGAATAAATTTTCCTACTTCAAGTACCTCTGCCACAGGCTGACTGCCTGAGGGTGAAGATTATATTCTACGCAGAATTCTACTATTATTATTATCATGATTATTGACAATTTTCACTTGAAAATTTCACTTCAAAGTGTTTTCATACATTAGTAACCTTAAATTTTTCATCACTACTTAAACTATTCACATGACAGAATGTTATTTTCTTCATACATTCACACAGAGCAAGACTGATTCCTTAGCCAACAATCTAGGCGAAATATGCTATTTTTGTGAAGGTCAGTACTTGTAGTTTATCATCTATTCCAGCAGCTGACTTTGCAAACACACATCCTCCCTCCCTTGGGGAGGATGTTAGAGGTTAAGATATGGGTCTTGTTTTTTTGGACAGTTGAAGTTCATGATTTTGGTAGATAATAAGAACTTTTAACAATCAGTAATGGCCACAGCTACAGGCAGGGAGTTCGCTCTCATCGGAGGTTTCCCATGGGTTCTGGAAGTGTGCTGTGCAGCCCCTGGTCGAGAAACTAAGCATGACACTGGCATTCAGTTTCCATGCCCTTGACCTTCTCTACAACCAGAAATTCTAAAATTTCAGGATTTGGCTTGGGAAATAGAAGATTTTGCTACTATTAAGCGGCTTGGGGACTGATAAATAATTCACATGAGGGCAAAGGCCAAGAGGATCAGGGTTTGGGCTTCTCTGACCAGGAATTTCCTTGCAGATCCCCTCACAACAGTTTTCATGGATTTTAATATTCCAGACGAGAGAGCTAATACTTTCTGCAGAAATCATTAGGTTCCCCAGAAGTGACCCTTTTGTTCATAGTACAAGGCCTTTTAACTTGTCACTGAATCTCTCCCTGGATCATCAGTCTTTAGGCATTCCTGTGGATCACTCTTTCCCCTGGGAAAGGTGGTTCATACTTCCTATGCAAACTAATCATAGGCCTGTGGGAGGCTGCCCAGGAAAACATCAGGCAGACTGATTAGAATGCTCTGATTCTGATCCTCAGGCCACTAAGGACCTCACTGATAATGGAAATGCAGTTTAATGTTCCTTTCACTTCTGTCTCTACGATATGAAATATCACCTGCTCTCACAGACCCTGGGATGCAGCCCACTGAACCTCACTCAAATGAGCCCGCTCTATATTAAGATAATTTTCCCAATGCATAAGTCAAGAGCTAAAACATGGTGCCCTTGCAGAGAGGCAGCCTTAGCCAAAGAAATGCTTGGGTGACTCCAATGGTCCAGGGAATGTGATGAAAACTCCTGCTCATCAATGGCTTTTTTTGTTGCAACTTTGCCACAGCATACTCTATGATTTCAGTTTTACTGAGGGAGATTCTCAGCCAGCAGATGATGATAAGCTTCCAGAGCACTGAGGTTGCCTTGCTTCATCATGGGGAAGTTTCCAGCATCACAGCAGAGGCCAGGCAGGAGTCTACACAGTTGACTTGGTTATCGGATTGGCCTCTCCCCCAGAACAGATGGTAATAGGCCAAGAATGATGGGCAGAATGGAAGGCGGCCCAGGTCAAGATGGACTTGTATTGTGTTGCTCCTGACACAGAGACAGGGCCAGGGTCAGAAGCTGCTTATTCAATCACCACACTTCTAAAGGGAAGATCTGCAGAGCATTTTTAGAGAAAACAAAAATTAAATGGAAAACAAAGTTCTCTCTCCTCCCATGGCTCAAAGAAGAGAGTTTCTCAATAGTGTGAGGAGCAGGTTTGAGATGGAAGGAAAGAAGTCTCAGATGTGTCCTGCCCATCAGCCTGAGCAGTCCTGCCCTTCAAGCCAGGCGAAAGCAACCTTGGTCCCCTCCACTCTTAGAAGGCTCTGCTCTGATCTTTCTCTGGCCACATCCTTCCTATGGGATGAGGAGTTCTCCCAGCCATGGGATATGTCCAACTGAAGCTAGTGTACTCCTTCAGGACCATGGAATTTCCTGTCTAAACTGGTCCCAAGCCTAGATCCAGGACTTGTGAGCATCTCTTCTCCCTGTCTGTCCTCCTGGGGATCATTGTGCCACAATATGCCAACCTCTAGGCTCAAGGCGGGCAAAGGGGCACATGTTACACAGACAGGGCATGGACAGAGCTTGCATGGGCTGGGATGTCACACATGTGAGCAGGAAGCATGTTGCACCTGTGCCTGTGGTGCCAGGGTTGGGAGGGAGGAGAAGAGGGGACAGACTTCAGGCCAGGGTCACTTCTTCCCCTGGTCTCCTACCACATTTCCCTCCATTAATCTCTGGAATGAAATTCTAAGTCCCTGAGAATTCTCAATATGACCCAGCAAAGGAGCCAAACATATTTTATTTAATGTTTGTAAGTTTGATTGATAATATTAACATATTTAGACCTAGTGTACGAGGGTACTTCAAAAAGTTCATGGAAAGATATGTATTATCTTTCATCCTATTTATCCATGAACTTTTGAAGTTTGTGTGTAAGTGGACCCCCATTTGTACGTGTGCCCTGGGCTCTGGAAATATCAGGAATGGGCCTGGTTCTGACCACACCCCCCCTGCATACTAGCCATGTCTGGGAGGGAGCGGGGAAGAAAGACAAAGGGTGATTTGGGGGGTGAGAAGTGAGGGTGTTGGGGAGCTGGGTAGGAGGTACTCTGGAGCTACTAGAACCAATTAAAAAGTTAAGAGGAATTAAAAGCACCAGGAAAAAAATCAAAATAGTGCACTGTTGCTCTCTGCGGCTCTCTATAAAGGTCAAATATTACAAACAAAATGTTACAAAGGCAAAATAGTGTTCATTCTACACAAGAAAGGAAGCATGAACACTCTCCTCGGCCTTGACCTTGTGATTTCACTGCAAATTTGATATCGGGACTGGAAAAGTGCAATGAAGATCATTGATCAGCATCTGCTTCAAACCCCAACTCTCTCACTATCTCAGAAGCAAACAGCAGGGTAAAAGGAAGACTTGTTCTGCAGCAGAGGGATTGGACAGACAAGTAACTTGTTAACCTGATAATCAAAGTTTCCCACAATTGGGCCCCAATCTGCTATTTCCAACCCTCCCTCACTACACCCTGCACAAGTCCTCTGCTCCAGGCACACGCCTAGTTTCTTGGATGTATGGAGTCTACACAGTTGACTTGATTGTGCTAATTGGTTGGGCTAAGTCTCTCCACTGTTTGCCTATGCTGAGATGCCATCATCATTGCTTCATGTAAATGTTCCCCCAAAGCTGTGACACATTCATTGGAGAAGGTGGTCTCATTGCTGAACTCACCGTCTTAGTTTGGCTTCCCCCAAGAGCAGAGCCTGAGACAAGGCCTTGGGTGCAGGTGGTTTATTTGGGAGGTGATATCAGGAAGCACAAACCAAGTCATGGGGAAAGAGAGACAGGGAAGGGAGAAAAACCAGCATGGTCGCTGGTGTCTACCATACTCACGGAGCCTCCGCATTCGCCTGGCTTTCACCTCCACTCACGTCATTCCTCATACTGTGGGATGTGCCTGACCTTTTTCCCTCTTTCATGCAGAAATCCAATTACATTAGTGATGCCAAGGCTCAGAAAGCCAAAAGCTCTTTCCTGCTATTTGTAAAATAACTTCAAACTGTTTATATACTTCCATAAAAATTTCATACTTATTACCCGGATTAGAAGATACCTTCCAAATTCTCTTAGAGGTCTGGGCTACCAGCAAACCTTCTGGTGAGAGGTGATGCACTAAATGTGAGGGCGAAGGGACCGGCAACGGCATAAGGAAGAGCTCACTGCCTAACCCTAAGTCACCTCCTGGGGTGCCAGGTCCAGGACAGTCCTTGCTGTGTCATAAGACTGTGGGGCAGTCCCATATGCACTGTGGGGTAGCCCAACCCTGAACTTATTAGACCTTTCCTGGCACTCAAACTCTGAAGCTCTCTTCTCCCCTAACTCCCCACTTGGCCCCTGTCTGAGAGTCCAGCGTCCTCCCTCGTTCTCACACGAGCCTAATACGGGCCAGAAAAGATAGATTTAAGCACCCTCAGCACTACACATAGCCAGTCAGTGTCAAATCCCTCTGACTCTCTGACCTTGTGATCTCATTCTGACAACTGGGTCTTTTCCTTATTCCTCAGATCTGTCTAACATCTCCTGTTTTTATCCGCTACAAATAAATCCAACTCCCCAAACAACTATTGAACAGTCAATTATAGCACAAGAGAACAGGTCAAATCACTGGCTTTTCCTTTCTGCCTGACCCACTGCAAACAACTCTGTCCTATAGTGAGGTATGACAGGTTGTATTAGAGACCCACATAAGTGCTATGAAGAGCATTTATCAGTATCTTTTACAAACCCAAACTGTGAACATATACTGAGTTAAATGTCTTCTATGCAGAGGTGACTTGCAGTCATTATTGTTTTGGCAGAACAATGGGTTAATCAGAAAATAATGTTGTATAATCATGGGTAATCACAATGCCAAGTCAGGAGTGAGTGGGAGAATCTATAATGTTTATTTGCTGAGATGGAGGGTGACCAATTACCTTTCCCCCCCACAGAAGCCTCAATCTATCAGTCACCAAGTCTTTTCCAAGAGCTTTCTGCATACTATGCTAAGCTTAGGCAGTAGCTTAAGAGACTTAAGTCAGGCATGAGGAAGAATTTTATGACCATAATTAGGGGATTTAAATACTAGGGTGTATTCTTGAGGCAGTTGGGTAGCCTCCCTGTTTTACAGTTCTCATAATTGTGTTAGACTTTGGGGGGGGAAGCAAACTCAGTGACTCCTAAGCTGAATTCCTGAAAACCCTAGGGTGTCATGGAACCCTAGATTTCTATAAAGCATGCTTTCAGGAATTATACAAATATTTAGCTAAGATTTCATTTTCTAATGAAAATTTACTTTTGACTATTTAAAAAATGGTAATAAAAGTGACACCCATGTATTTAAATGCATTTAACATAAAACGTTGACACATTGGAGCGCCAAGGTTCAGGCTGCTACTACAAGGTTAATTCATTTTCGTATAGACCTTGAAATCAAGCTTCTCCTGCAGCACATATTTAGCTAATTGCAATGGCATCTGTTAAATAATGATGAGCACTTACAAATACTAACCTGTGCAGGCCACGATCCTCCCACTCCTACAGAATCACAAGATGCTGAAGCTTACATAAAACTTCAACTACCATCCCTAACATCCAATCAAAAATTGTTGTCTAGTTGAAACAGCCTTCTTACTCTAATTGGCTGGCTTTTTAATGAGTAAATGTGACAAAACTGTGCTTATGAAATAAACTCACGTAAATATAACCTTCATGCCATTTTTATTTGTGCTATTTATTGATGTTTTATATAGATTTCTTTGGGAAACATGTCATGGTTAAAAATAATGTTGAGACTACTAGTTTGGATAAAGGTGGGTGGTGACTTTAAAATTCCCTTCCAATCTGATTATTTTATCACAGCACTTGCTCCAACTATATCAGAGAAATGATATTTTAATAAGCAAGAATATTCATGGTGTTATTGCTAAATGAACCAAGTGTGTTCAAATGAGCTATAAACAGCATGATATTTTATATATATTATATATACACATACATACATATATACAGATATGTACTACATATTGTTTATGCTCAAACTGAAAGTATATATGCCAATGTTAACAAACTTCAAAAAGCCAGTTGAAATTATTTTTCGAAAGCAAAGAAAAGAAACATGACATTTCCTTAGTGTAGAAGGATGAGTGTAATTGGCATTATTTCCAAATGCGGAAAATAAATAAATGTGTGAGATGAGCCTGGGGTTTGCTAAGTCCACTCTGTGTATTCCTTCATTCACTCTTAGTTGGTTTCTTGGCAAAGAGACACATGTACATAGCAGTGAAATGGCCATACAGCACACCGGTTATGTGCCTGGCTTAGACATATAGGCAACTGGGTCCAAGTTCCAATTCTGTCCTTCAAAAGCATATATCCCTGAGCATACTTGACCTCTCTCAACCTCAAATTTTCTTATCTGCAAAATGAAGATAATAACACACACCCAGAAGGTCTATCATAAAGAAAATGAAATGTGTTTACAGCCCTGGAATCATGTCTGGCACATACTGAATATCCAATAAGTGGTAGCTATTACTATTATTAGGAAGTGGTTCCTGCCACAGGGTGCTTCCAGTCTAGTGGGGAGGGCAGCAGACGCATGAGCAGATAAATTAGACTAGAACCCAGTCATCACTGCTACCAGAAGCACGTTCAATGTGTTTCGATGGAGTCTGAAACTTGTGCTCATTCACCAAGAAGGAAGGAGACTCTGCCAAGATCTTTTGGGTCCCTGAGGCTAGAAAGGAAGCCAATGGAAGACAGAAAAGAGCAGAAGGCTTTGGAGATTCATCAGCCTTTTTGCTGTGGGCTCAGCCTGGCACCCTGCAAAGGCATCCTGTTTCAGAGGACCCTGAACAATATGTGGGTGATAAGTCCAGCCAGAGCTCTTGTAGCCTCTAACAAGGTTTGAGCTTCGAGACAAATGACAGCTTCAGGCTCAGGCCTGTCTGTTTTAATTAGTTCTATTACACGCCCTCACTGCTGCTATAAAACAGAGTCCCATCATCTTGTGTCACCTGCTAGGCAGGGGTATGTGTCTCCCGCAACTCTCAGAACAAAGTTCTTTCCACACATGCACATCAAGCTGAGCTCTTCAGCCCACCCCACATTCCAGCTTTCAAACTCTGCAAGCTATTTTTAGTTGAGATTTTCTTCTAGGGAACATGGAGTAGGGAAGAGGTTTGAGTAATTGGATGGGAAGCAGACACCAGATTTTAAAGATATAGCTGCACATTAGCTCACAAGATCATGCACAATCTCTAACCCAATGTAAGATTTGAACTTTGGAAACTACTTTTTTGCTGTTGTTTTGATGAAGTGGAAATCAGATTAGAAAGATAAGATAAGGATGATATTAACTAGAGGGAGAAAATCAGTGATGGCAGAATCCCACGGTTGAATTAGGAATGTAGCAAGGAGATAAAAGATGGGGAGGAGGAACAAAGTGAGGAGACTTAGAGAAGGACCATGGAAGCCTGTAGGTGAAAGCACAAGGCAGAGTGAGCTCTTAGGAGGAGATGCGGGGTGAGGAGTGTGAGCCGCTATCGGGGTTCCATGCCACATCACTTCCACCACATCCGACTTGAACCCATCCAACTTCAGCTGCAGCTATGCGGGGTGAGGAGTGTGAGGAGTTAGACTCCTTATGTGGCAGCCGCTATCGGGTTCCATGCCACATCACTTCCACCACATCCGACTTGAACCCATCCAACTTCAGCTGCAGCTGTGGTGGACAGTTCCTTTACATGCTGAGAGCTTCCCATCTTAAGGCTTCTCAACTCCTGTGCCTCAGACTTTCTCCAAAGCTGCAGAACCCACTCAGCCGCGTACAGAGGAGTTAATGTGAGGCTGGGAAGGGAGAGGTGAGAAGAGGCAGGTCAAAGTGATGAGTTGGATAAAGCTCCAGCCTTCAAACCTATAGGGAACATAAGTACTCTAGGTGCATTCTGAACAGTTCTTCAAAGGGTCCCCAACGAGATTCAGCCCCAGTTGCTCAAAGTGGTAACCAGCTCAATATTATACTCTTCATGGACTTTCCCTTCTTCCCTGTGTCAGTCTCTCTGCCCTATTCCACTTCTTAAGATCACCTTCCAAATAAACTACCTGCACCGAGGTCTTTGTCTCAGACAGACTTTGCTTTTAGGAGAACTCAAACCAAGATAGGATTGAAGGAAGGAAGTTGGTGGCAGTAGCAGCCACAACATAGAAAGAACAGATGTTGAGTCCATGGAAAGGCTCTACAATACACAATATTCATCATCATAACCAGGGCTGAAAGGAATCTTAAGACACTATCTAGTCTGTCTTCTTACCCTAGGGCAGCTCCTTCATCATCCCAGGCAGCAGAATTTTTCTTAAAAGTCACTATGTGAAAATTCCTCAATATCATTATCAAAATTTGTGAAGTTAATAATTATCATCAGGACCAGCTGGTCAGCTCGCTTGGTTAGAGTGTGGTGCTAGTAACACCAAGGTCAGGAGTTCAGATCCCCTTATCAGCCAGCTGCCAAAACAATTAAAAAATTACCATGAACATAGTAAATTAGACCACCGGTACCAAAAGCATAACAAATTATTACCACTTTTGACTTGTTATAAACCAATCTGATAGACGACCATGTGAGAAGTAAGCCTGAGAGTTCAGTGCTCAATACATTGAAACTACTACCACTCTCCCTTCCCACCTCAATAAGGGCTTCTGTTTCCACCATGTATTCAACAGGAACTAACGCTTTCCTTACTCCCTGGTGCAGTATAAGAAAAGCTATTTTGCTCACCCTCATTTAAGGACTCTGTGTTCATTCAGTTTTGAAAATATCGATCTCTGAACACCTACATTTCTAAAAAATCATTTGCTGCCATTTAAAAACCTGGTTATTTTAGCACGCAGATTATCTTCTAGACATTCTCAGAGACAGTGTTGATTGGTGGGAATAAATATTTTTGGACAAAGATTAGATTTGTTTCTCTGTAAAAGAACCACCTATTTCTGTAATAAAGCAATGTTCTTGATGTTCTTGATAAAATCACCCTTTATATATTCAACTCCTCTTTCAACACCGATATCAAATACGTAATTTCCATAATTATTCAAATGACTAAATACATTTATGAATGGATTTCAGATAACATGTAAGGTGAAGGTGAACGTTTTGAAATAGATTCCTGTTCAAATAACTGTTACAATGAAAATCATTATTTGGCAGTAAGAAAACATTTTCTATTAGATTTTGTTTTTTGTGGAAGGAAAAAAATATGAGTTTTAAAAAAGAAAATTAGAATATCTGCTAGTGTCGTGGAATGAAGAAAGCTATTGAAGATCTACAATACAGGGAACACATAACTCGTGATAATTGATACCAAAGTTCCTGTTTTGAAGAGGCACATCCTGGCAATGTGGAGTAGTGTTGGTAATTAAACAGTCATAAAAATCCGTAACTGGAATGCTGACAAGAAAGCATCCTGGCATTACCAGTGCTAATAGTTTAATAGCCAATCTGCAGCATTCCTCTTCAGCTCAAATAGTGTTTGCAGGAATTCTCAGTCAACACTTCTCTCCTTCGCTTTCTGCATTACCCTGCAGGACCTGCAGGGAGCCTGCTGTGATCACGAGATTGAAGGACATGGAAGTTCTTCTGGATAGTGGGATGAGAGACGGAGATCAGAAAATGCATCTCAATAAAAACTCTTACCTGCTGGACAACACAGTAAAGAATAATATGGGATGCCTAACACGTGGGGTCCAAGTCTGCCTCGCCTTGTTATTGGTAGTTGCCATAAAAGCTGCATAAAGCTTTGGAGATGTGTGCTGAAACTGGGAGGAGGCAGTAACGAGCTCCTTTCTTTTCTGTGGCATCCAAGGGCTATGTCTACAGAGAATAAACCCATCTGATTTGGACAAGAGGCGTGTGAGGAGTGTTAGGAGCAGGCACACTGTCCACTTACCTGAGGGGTGACTGTCAGCAAGTTATCTAACCTTTCACCTCAGTTTCCACTCTAAAAATGATGGTAATAATAACTGCCTTGTAGGATGACTGTGAATATTAAACGTGATCACATATGCAAAGTCCTTCAGACGGCGCCTGGCAACAGTAATAATAAATGCTGGCCACTGCCTTCAGAGATGAGGAAAACTACTGCCAGATATGTTTTCACAGTACGTAGAATATTGCAACAAGACCCAGGCTGGAGTAGAGCCAAACTACTATAGAGGACATTCATGACAGAGCAGAAGTTTTCACTGTTCCTAAGTAAAGTTCACCGTGTGCCCAGCATTTCCTATGAGAATTCCCAGCTTGCTGACTGCTGGGCTAAGAAATGGTTAACACTGTGCAAGTTTGACTCCAAGCTCTGTGGTCTTTTTGCTACACCATGTAGCACAGAGGAATTAACAGAGATGAGAATCCTAGCTTCCTGGAAAGTCTTTCTGAACTTTATTGTGGATGGTATCACCATGCAGATATTCTTTCTCCCACCCTCTCCCTCTTGCCTGTTGCTTTTGTGAATTAATTTGTTAAACAAAATATGTATTAACTCATCCCTAGGTGTTGGACACTTTTTTTTTTTAAAGGAAATCTTGTTTTCTAAGCAAAGTACAGAATTGTGTAAGAGATGTTACTCTTTGCAGAAAAAAAGAATAATACATAAATATTTAAACGCTTGTATGTGTCTGGAATATTCTGGAAGAGACTGGTAATTGTGGCTGCTCCTGGGTGGGGAATTGGGTGAATGGGCGTACGGACTAGTGGTGAGACTTTTGGTACTTATTGAATTATGTACCCCATGCATGCATTAATTATCCAAAATTGATTTTAAAATAATATCTCCTTATGTAGGTATAGTTATAGCCACTGTCAATTACAATTAATAGCTCTGTGCTCTGCCTACATGAATCTATGCTTATCAAAGAGTCCAAAGTGAAAGTCCTGCTGTTTTCAGAGCAGGCTGAAGGAGCAGGACAGGGACCATGCCTAATTTATCATCAACCTCACAGAAGAGGGGTGCTCCTGAAAAACATGCCTGAAGTGAAATTTGGTTTGTTAGGCCCAATCTTCCACTAACGTACTTTTAAGGAGAGAGTGCAGGCTAATGTCCTGGAACTCTGACAACTACTCTGGCTGGTGACCCTATAGCCACTGTGCCAACAACAGTGGCATCAGGTCAAAGTGCAAACAGTGAGACTGCAACAGTTACCATCTCAACTCAATCTACAACAAATGCACTGTTGGTTCTATCAGCAACCCCACAGTGATGTTCCATTTATAAATCCGTGTATCTGCTCAACCAAATTCAGTACATACTAAATGCCAGGGACTGTTCTAATGAATTCTAAATATTCAAGTGGTGAGCTTAAAAGAGACCTTAAAATAAGTTTCATTTTACAACAAACTATTTTACAAATGGAAACAGTACCCCTATTTATGTCTCTTCAATATGTTTTATATAGATGTTGTGGTTATCATCAATGGGATGAATTGAAATCTGAGTCCCACCATAAGTGAAGTGACCCCAAGCAAGTTACTGAATACTTGGCACTTGAATTTCATCTTCTGTGAAGCTGAAATAATGACACCTGCCTTTCATGGTGATTTAAAGATTTTGAATAGTACATCTATAGAGAGAGAGCTTAGCACAGTGCCTACCATGGGATGGCTTAATAAATAATAGCTAAGAAGAAAAAGTTTAGGTATTTTCAGTTAAATGACTAAATTGCAGTTTTATAAATCCAAGTTAGATTATACTCTGCCTATTTTAGCTTGCTCAAGCGAGGGGGGAAAAGAATGCTTAGCTCTCTCTCTTTTCCTTTCACAAGTTAAAGAAACTACACAACCACATATACAAAACCCACACACACTCCATAAAAAGATGCAGCTGCTCTCATACTCAGACCCAGAGAGAGTGAAAGATAGTCAATGGCAGAGCATTGGAAAGAGGGTCAACAGGACTGATATCATCTTTCTGGGCTAGTTTACAAAATCCTGGATGGACCGTGTTTGGAAGAGATGACTCCTGGGACGTCTAGTCCTGATTGCTTAATATTTCATTAGAAAGCTTAGCTCCCTTGCCTTGACAAGAGTCATAGAATGTCAGTGCAGGAAAGGATCTTGGTGATCATGCTGATGTTAGTCTCAGTTCATGGGGCAGGGGCAGGAAACTGGGCCCCCTGTGTGGAGACTGAACCTGAATCACTCAGCGAGCAAGTAGAAGACCACAACCCAAAGCCAAACCTGCAGACACCGGTGGTAGGACCCCCATCTCTCCATCACCCAGCACCCCAGCTGCTACTACATACCATGGGCTTCACTCTGGGTTATGATTATGACTTGTTGAATTTTTAATTTCCCCTAAAATGAACCTCAACTGAAAATACTCAGCATTCCCAAACGCTGCATAATTTGTGCAAAAGGGACTAGTACAACAATTTTATTTCATGAAAGAGGGGAGACTATATAAGCAGTCAGCAGTGTTTCAAAACAGGAGCTACCTTTGACAGCCCTACAAAGCTATTTGGTTGTTTTCAAGATGCTTATCTCTCTGTGAAGGTATGAAAATTAAAAGTTGGAAAGCTCAAAACCTTTGTAAACACTTTTATTGCTGACACTTTTAATAGGGTACCAAGGCTGTGTTCTTTTCTTCCAAGTGCTGATATGACTTGTCGGTAAGCTACTTTTTTTGTCTCCTTCAGTTACTGAATACCTTCTTACATGTTGTATGTTAATTCTGCTCATTTCTGCCACCTTGAACCACTGACAGGAAGACAGCATTACAGTTCACAATTAATAATAAAAAAAAAAGAGCAAAGGCATCCAAAATGATGTTTATTGTAGCTAGCAGAGCTCACACTTTAAAGTAGACTTTTCCGGTTTCTCCTCATGTTTAACCAGAAAAGCAGAACCTCACTCTGAGGATGTGGGTCCTGGGTTCTTGAGAGTGAAAGGTTTTTCTTCTGTTCTTCAGATCAGTATATACCACTTACTTCAGTTCAAAGTTGAACATTTCTATTTTGAACAAAGGAACATTCTGTGGCTAGATAACACACAAAACACTTCTCTGAGACACTTGCAGACTACCCAATAGAAACAGCACAGCAGGCTGTATAACAGGCACACGTCCATTCTGTCTGCTTGTGCTTTATGTAGCTTATACTTTGGGGTAAAACACATCTGTTGCAAAGAGCAACATTCTTAGAGCATGTTCACTAGAACCATAGCTACTGGGCAGTATTCAGAAAGCTAGTCAATGTGACAAGCATTACAGGAGTGACAGAGGAAACCAATTTTATGCAACAGACGTTTACTGGGAATTAAATTATATGTATGCAAAATATGAGATAGCTTCTTTGAGAAACACTCACAAAATGGTAAAACAAACAAACAAACAAAAAACCCAATAATTTATTTCAGAATCATTGAATAGCCTGTTCCTTTCCTCTTCTTGAGTGAGTCATCATACCTGAGGGATCGCTTTGTATGGGTAAGAATGTCTATCTGTGTTAAAAATCAGGTTGTGGTTTTTAATTGAGGGCTCTGAAAGGTATCCTTGGCTGGTAATTGGTTGTACATGCAAAGGTGTCTCTATCATTTTCCTCCCTAAAACATTGGTTTTGTGTTCAGCACATTGCTCCTTGGAGTTGCAGGGCCCAGGCTCAATGATTTTGGGTCTCCAAGCAATAGATGTTTTCCAAACTCCTATTTTGCCTACCAAGTAATGTCTCTTTCTTCAACTGCCTTTCACAGGATGCTAGCTGGGATTTCCAAACTATCTGGTCCCTTCTAAAAGAAGGAATGGAGCATGGGTCTGTGTCTCTTGCTTACTAGGTAATTACAACGATTAGCTTTAATTTAACAAATACAAACAACTTTATCCCTTCCATTCTCCTCCATCTGTAAGCTTTCAGGATTTTCATTGATAAGATTCCTAAGGGATGCAGGAGGTTGGTGATAAAATTTCACAACACGCAACAGTTAGCAATAGTAAGACAAACTCTGTTTAAACTTCAGGATCTAGAAATCACTATGGAGAAATAGGCACTGCCTCAAGAAGGAGTAGGCTGGTGTCATTACTTTATTGTAATTACTAGTCTAACATCTGACTTTCCCACTGCACTGTAAGCTCTGGCAGGAGGGTACAATGTCTGTCTTGTTCAAGGTTATATCCCCCGGGTTGTAAAGTTCTGTTAGTAATAACGCCAACCTGAAAGCTTACTGTGAGAAATTAAATAAGATCAGTGAATATAAGGAACTTAGCACAGTGCTTAGAACATAACAGATATTCAATAAATATTTTTTTAGTGAAAATACTGGAGTAGCACAAAGAGGAGGGAAACTTATAACCTAGGAAGTTCAAGCCTGTTACCAAGCTTTATTTGCATAGTAGTCATGAAATCTGAAATTTATTGAGTGCCTGCTATGTGTCAGGTTTTATGTCACTTTCTTTAATATCTGAGAACATTAAGAATTAAGTACTCTCGGGCCGGCCGGGTGGCGCACTTGGTAGAGTGCGGCGCTTGGGAGTGTGGCGGCGCTCCCGCCCAGGGTTCGGATCCCATATAGAGACCGGTCCACTCACTGGTTGAGCGCGGTGCGGGCGCGACACCGAGGGTTGCGATCCCGTTGCCGGTCGCGGTACGGGCGTGACACTGAGGGTTGCGATCCCGTTACTGGTCACGAAGAGAGACAAAAAAAAAAAAGGAAAAAAAAAAAAAAAAGAATTAAGTACTCTCATTATCACCACTTTGTAGATGAAGATGCTGTGAGCAATGGGAAATAATGCTCTTGGGTTATCTAACAAGTAGATGGCAATGATAATGTTCAAACTAGGATTTGCTCCAGATACAGAGAGATGAACCCCTATTCTGCATGCTGTAAAATAGGATGGTGGGACTTCCAAATAGAAAGCATGATGCGCATTGGGATCACATGGCCAGCACTAGACTGAACAGTGGCTGCCTTTTAACTATCTGGGATGTCTCAGAGGAGAAAAGAGTGCCCCAGTGTAGAGATTTCTGAGTTTCCAGACAATTAAAGGATGACTGGCTGTAAGCCAATAGGGAAGCTTTGGAGCTGAAAACATCCCAGTTGATTTTCAGTCCAGCCCATAAGAGAACTTGTGAAGCTGTCAAAGGGAGAGAATATAAAATAGAAAGTGTGAGTCAGAAAAAGCAGTCAAAATACTTAGGGACATTTAAGAAAGAGAAGACAAGTATGTCAAGTTTGTGTCTTAGGAAAAGAGCTGTCACTCTGATGGAAGAGGGCCATAGCCCAAGTCAGCAGCTGTGGCTGTGGCCATGTGACAACATGAGGTCAATGGCATGAAGTTTCTACAAACCCCAGAGTCAGCTTGGAAGTCAGTAAACTTCTGCAGCAGCATAGGAGAGGGGCTTGGAAGACAAGACGAGGGACCATCACTAGGCAACCCCTAGAGCTATGAGTAGAAACCACAAGATACCAGAAGAGCAGAAAATGGAGGCAGCAAGGCATGAATATTTATATGTACTGAATTGTGTCCTGCCTCCCCCCAATTCATATGTTGAAGCCCTAAACCCCTGTACTTCAGAATGTGAGTGTATTTGTAGATACAGTCTTTAAAGAAGTAAAGTTAAAATTAGGGCATTAGAATGGACCCTAATCTAATGTGAGTGGTTGATGTCCTTATAATACGAAGATATTAGGATGCAATCCAAAACAAGAGACACCAAGAATGTTTGTGCACAAAGAAAGACCATGTGAAGACATAATGGGAAGGCGGCTGTCAGCAAGCCAAGGAGAGAGGCCTCAGGAGAAACCAATCCTGACAACATCTTGATCTTGGACTTCTAGCCTCCAGAACCATGAGAAAATTAAATTTCTGTTGTTTAAGCCACCCAGTCTATGGTGTTTTGTTATGGCAGCCTGAGCAAACTAACACACAAGGGAAAAAATGAGTCATCCTGGGATTCTCTTAGGAAGGAGGAAGAACTGGTAGGAGGCAGGAAAAGGTTGATTCAAACAGTTTCAAAGGTGGTTCAAAATATTCCTTCAAGTATTTTTGTTGTTACCTATGTCCTTTTGAAGGTAGCCCTTAGACTGGTAAATCATGGGGAATTGGGGATATAATAGCTAAATCCCAGGACAAAGGTTGATATTTTGAAGAGACCTTATAACCACAAGGCTTTGCAGCAGGTGGATGTCAGAGAAGATGACTGAACGTATGGTAGTGGGACTATAAACAAAAGCCTGGAGCCAATGAATATAGATCTGTTTACCTCAATTCTATCAAGAGCTGGTTTTGCTCAAGACCAAAACTTCTGTTGCTGGAAATAACATTTCCATGATGTATGTTGGAAGGTCAAGAAGCAAAGTAGATATAAAAAGGCTTCACAAATACTTTCAACTGAACCAGCTTGGATTTTATCACAGAAGACCTCTCCCTCACCCTGGGCTCCCCGGGGATTGTCTACCATCTATTAATATGCAAAGACTGATGTGGCAGGACTAAAACAAGGAAGCCTTAAAGCAGGAAGCTGGAGGAAAATTAAATGCATTTTATTATCTGCATTAGTCCGTTTCTGTTGCTTATAATAAAATACTGTGTAATAATTTTATAAAGAAAACAAAATGTATTGCTTACAGTTTCAGAGACTGAGAAGTCCAAAGTCCAGGGAACACATCCACTGGTGGCAACAGTGACCCAGGTGTCTCACATGGCAGAAAATGGCAGAGAAGAGAGAGACTAAGCTCTCATGTGCTTTTCTTTTAAAGCCCTCAGAACCAGACCCATGCTAACCATTTTTAATCCATTCACTATGGCATGGTCTTAAAATCTAATCACCTCCTCAAGGCCCCACCTTTTAATTACCATAATAGGATTTCCCACCCTCAACAATTACAGTGGGAATTAAGCCTCAGTGAGTGTGGGGGCAGGCATCTGACCTACAGCATTCCCATAAGCCCTTTTGATTACTTAACCATACCTAAGCCACAGGCACACATAATTTTTATACGATATCCTAATCACACCTGGTGAGGTACTTATTATCCCTTGCCTATGTCTCAACCCATCAACATTTTAAAATCTCTCTCTCTCTTTCCTTCATTCTGTCTTTCTTTTTCTCAACAGTTTGTAACATGGGATTTAAACTTAAATACCAAGTGGTTCAACATTCATTGACATGTTAGGATAGTGGGATGGGAGTCTGAGTGATGGCCCACCTTCAACTTGTCCTGTGACCTTAAACATAACACATATTCTCTGAATTTGTTTCTTCATCCATAAAATAAAGGCATTAAAATAAGAGATTTCTTGGGCCGGCCCGGTGGCGCACTGCTACAGTGCGCCGCTTGGGAGTGCTGCGGCGCTCCCGCTGAGGGTTCGGATCCCACATACAGACCGGTTCCCGCTCACTGGCTGAGCGAGGTGCGGGCGCAGCACCAAGGGTTGCGATCCCGTTGCCAGTCCTGGTCCGGTACGGGCGCGACACTGAGGGTTGCGATCCGTTGCCGGACACACACACAAAAAAATAAAAATTAAAATTAAAAAAAAAAAAAAAGAGATTTCTGTATGCAATGGGGCTATGCAAAATCTTTTACAAATGTTCTCATTTAGTCCTCTTAGTCTTGTGAGGTAGGTATGTATCATCTCTTTCATTTTCCAAAAAATACTAGGGCTACCTACTCCACAGAGTTAATGCTTTAAATAAATTATATAAGGGGAAAAAAAAACTTTGTAGACTAGGAAGCACAAAAGACATGATAGTTAGTTATACATTTGTTCTCATTTTAAACAAATCTCATGGCTTGAATAGCATATGTTCCTTGTATTGGCATTTTCTGAGAGGAATAAAGGTAATTTGTGTCCAAATTTGACATTATATTCTATAAGCTAGCAATTTTTTTTTTCTTTTTGTCTTTTGCCGTGTCCGGCAACGGATCACAACCCTCAGTGTCGCCCCCGTACCGGACCGGGACTGGCAACGGGATCGCAACCCTTGGTGTTGCTCCCGCGCCTCGCTCAGCCAGTGAGCGGGAACCGGTCTGTATGTGGGATCCGAACCCTCGGGTGGGAGCGCCGCCGCGCTTCCCAAGCGGCGCACTATCGCAGTGCGCCACCGGGCCGGCCCAAAGCTAGCAATTTTTGATAGAAGAAATGAAAACCAAAACCATCTCAGGAAGACCTAATGACAGCAATATCCAGATATTTGGGGCAAATTAGAGTTCAGGAGCCATTTAGGTGAACATGGAAGTGTTGACTTTTAAGGCTGAGGGCAGACCCAGAGCCAGCCATGTCAAGATCTATCTTCATGACATCTGGCTCCAGCAAAGGCTCCACATACCCTTGAAATGCAGTCCTCATTGCTGGGTTATCCTCCAATTCAGAACTTATCTCAACCCCTTTTCATTAATCATAATGTATAATCCCATTTTCATCCTTACTAGATCTCCCAAGAAGGCAACACATAAATGGATAAGCCAATCCAGCTGACATGTGGATAAATACTATGAGTTATATGTTACTCCCAAAATTGGGAACTTTGTTGTATAGTAGTCCAGTGAATGAAACAATTTGGGGATGGACCAACTGCTGTGGTCTGAATGTTTGTGTCTCCCCAAAATTCATATGTTGAAATCCTAACTCCCACTAGGAGGTGGGGGCCTTTGGGAAGTGCTTAAGTCATGGGGGCATAGACCTCATGGATGGGATTAGTGCCCTTGTAAAAGAGGCCTGCGAGAGAGCCCTCGTCTCTTCTTCTATATGAAGACACAGCAAGAAGGTACGATAGAAGCAGAAAGTAGGCCATTACCAGACACTGAATTTGCCTTGATCTTGGACTTCCCAGCCTTCAGAACTGTGAAATAAACTTCTGTTGTTTATCAGCTTATGGTTTCTGTTGTTAATCCAGTTTATGGTATTTTGTTATAGCCCCCCAAATGGACTAAGACACCAGTTTCTCGTGAATCATAAGAACATAAGCAATAACACTCACTAGAACTCCAAAGTACTTTTTGAATGCAGTAGCACTTTCATGTAGAATGTTCTGCAGGTAATGCAAGACCTTATCGGACAGATAGGATAGGGATTATTACTACTTTCCTTTTTTAGATAGGGAAAGCCAGTCTTGGAGAGGCTAAGTGACTGACTTCTCTCCTGCCCTCTCTTCATCCATCCATCCCAATCTTCCTTTCTTCTTAATGTAACAAACACATTCCTTCCTATAACTCCTAATCATTCACCCTAGTTCAGTCCTCTAAAGCTGTCACTGCATATCACCAACCAAAACCCACCAAAATAATACTTTAAGGCTGAGAAGATAATGTACATAAAAGCTCTATGCAAATTGCGAAGCTCAATACACATATAAGATAGCCAGCTTTGGATAACTGTATGCATCAGTGTTAACATCACTCTTAATTTTTTTTAAAGCCAAAAGAGCATGGTTTTTATTTATGTATTTTTTTCACCAAACACATGGCAGCCTCAAGAATTCTTGTCTCTATTCACTATTCTGTTCCAATAAAAAGTCACTAAAAAGACTTCACTCATCAACCATTCCTGAAATTTAGGAACAAACTGAAACTGCAAAGCAAATCACTGTTTATAAGAATTGTTCTTGTGTTTGGCAGCTGAGGTGGGTGTGACATGGACATAGCAAGGAACAATAGGAGCCGAAGCGTCCTTAGAGAGTGGTAAATCTCCCCTATGAAACTGTCCAGATAAGTGTTTACCAGAAAACTCTTGCAATTTCAAGAGAAAAAACAGAGTTAATGTGGAGAATGCTCCATGCATTATTTAAAAGTATTTTTAAAATAATCCCTTTTTAACCTATTTACCTATACCCTTCTATCGATCAGCAAACATTGTTCACAGTAGCAGATGCAGGGTCTGGTTAGTTACAAGGACCCAGTTGGGTTGTGAAGTTGAAAGGTAATTACTTGAGCCTGTCCGTGGAAATAGATTAGCCAAATGAGAAGAGAGGACTTCAAACAATGGGGTTGTTCTGGGACAAAGACATTCAGTCCAGTTCAAACACAAAGGGGTACTTTTGTCAAAAAGGGAATTTCCCGAGAAGGCTTAGTTTCCTGTACAAGCATTCAGGAACTCAAAGTGGATAGCAGCACATCAGGGATCTTAATGAACTAAAATTACCTTTCATGGAGGGATCAGAATGAACAGTTATTTGATGTTGGATGGGAAGTATTTGGGCATTGTAGAAGAAGAAAAATAAGAAAAGAAGAAAGGGTCAGATAAGTTCAGGGTCCCCAGTGTTTGGATTAGGAAATTAAACACATTTAAAGAGCTGTCATAACAAAAAGATTAATGTTAGGCTCCACACTCTCCTGACATTTACCTCAACTACTAAGTATTAAATATTTACAAAGCACTTGGGCTTGTGGAGTGCTTTCTAATTCTTCTTTAAATTTTTGCTTTCTGCCCAGGTGGGGAAGTGTTGCTATTATTCCTTTTTTATTGGTGAGGAAGGTGAAGACCATAAATGCCATGTGACTTATTCAAATTGCAAAGTTAATGGAAGAGTTAGAGCTGGCAGCAATAAAAATGATGAAGTTATGCACCGCCCGATATTCCTAGAGCAACCAATCTGGACCCCGGGGAAATCAGCCAATGGCCCAGAAAGAAATTCAACAGGAAAGCTGTTGCCTGCTTCCTATGATCTGTTTTTACCACAGGCAGGCACTTAGGTTTTTTCATTTTAGTGACGTGGAGAGAGCTGGAAGGGAAGGGGCGTGGTACACCACTTGTATGTATATATGGCTTAAGACAAGCTGAAGTCCATAGCAGCTGCTTCCCTGATCACTTTCTCTATCTTCTGAGCCATCACAGTCAAGAACTTGGCACACATTGTATTTTATATTTTACATAGAATGAAGCACCCAGGTTCGGGTCTCCCCATCACCTCCACATCTTTCTTCTATAGTGTTATCTTTCAAGAAAAAAATCATCCAATCCCTTTCACTGATTTTGCAGTCAAACAAAAATTAAAATTACAAAAATAATAACTAGTAGTTATGGAGCATGAACTATGTGCCAGACACATTTTAAGCACTTTAAATTCTATTTTTTCACTTATCTGCACAGCATCACTGTAAAGGGGTTACAATTATTATTGCCATTTTAAAGATGTGGAAACTGTGGCCCAGAGAGCTCACGACCAGTTATGCCACAGTTGGTCAGTGGCACAGTAAGGATTTGAGACCACAGTTCATGATTTCAACACTAGGCACAATAACATCACATCAGCCTGCCGTCCACACCTTAATGTTGGGCAGTGAGTTTGCACACAAGGATGCATCTTCTTGGTGTTCATTGTATCCTTCTTATAGCTCTTTTCCTTTTGGATGAGGCATTATCCTTGCATGATCATATTCCAAACGTATGTCCAAGTCTTCCAAGTGTTAGTGGCAACTAGTCATTTATTTCCTTGTATTAAAAATATCTAGGTATCTGATTCACTTTCTGTGCACAGACACTCAGATAACTGTGGTTAGAAGTGTGGTATTTTACCCCCTCCTATTTTGTTGTTGTTGTTGTTGGCCAGTACAGGGATCAAACTCCAGACCTTGGTGCTGTCAGCACCACATTCTAACCAACTGAGCCAACCAGTCCCCTCCTCATTTTTTAAAATATCAATCTGAGCATCTTCACTACTTTCATTCTTCTGTATTAGTGGTCAACATACCACAGCCAATCTGGCTGGGACACTCTGGCTGTTGGCCTGTTTGTGTATGGCCTGTATGCTAAAAACAGTTTTTACATTTTTAAAGACTGTAAAAAAGGAATTAGGAGGAGGAGGAAAGAAGGGGAAAAACAAAAAAAGGAGAGAGAGAGAGAGAGAGAGAGAGAGAGAGAGAGAGAGAGAGAGAGAGGAAGAAGGAGGAGGGGTACACCATAAAGACTACAATCTGTTCTCCAAAAATATGCTAGGGTCAGGGTTGAGGGAGGGTATGTGTAGGGGAGGTAGAAGTTACCAACAAATACTGCATTTCATAAGCAAAGTTGAGAAAGCAGGCATTTAAATGGAGAGTCACAAACCTAATACCCACAGGTCCTGGGCAGTAGAATACGCAGGATACACAGGTGAACGGCTGGCTGAAAAACAATAGGAAATGATAGGGCCTGTGGAAACAGGCACAGAACCAAAAACATTCAAATTATAAAGAAAATTAAGTCCTCTGACAGCCAAGGAAAGCACTGCCTGTCAATTTATGTGCTGGCAGAATACACAGCCCCTGGTTTAAGTGAAAGCATTTTGAAGCAGAAAACCTTGCTGTTTAAAAACATTTTTTCGGCCTCTCCTGGGGCTGTGGATTGGATGTCCCCCCAAAGCTCACTGAAACTTAATCCCCACTGTGACAGTGTTAAGAGGGTGGGAAATCCTGTTATGAAATTGAGAGGTGGGGCCTCAAAGAGGCGATTAGATTGTGAGGACCTTGCCCTCTTGCATGGATGAACCCATTGATGGTTTAATGGTGGTCATGGGTGTGGTTCTGATGGCTTTAAGAGGAGAGAAGCATCTCTCTCTGGCTCCTGCCATATTTGCCATGTGACACCCTACATTGCTGTGAAGAGTCACCACCCACCAACAAGGTCCTCACCAGATGTGTTTCCTGGACTTCGGACTTCCCAGCCTCTCATTCCCTTTGAAATTGTGAGGAATAAATTCTATTTCTTTATAAATTACCCAGTTTCTGGTATTTTGTTGTATTGTTTTACATTGACTGGAAATGCAATAAAAAGAGTTTTCAGGAGATATCAGGAAAAGTATGCCAACCCAGGATTATTGAGTAAGGGATAAGTTATGGAGGCAGGAGACTGGCTCGCCCACCTGTTCTGGAGGATGCCATCAGCGGCATGCATCCCATTAGTCTGACGCTATTCACTGTCCTACAGAAGGCAGAGGTGTTGATTGGCAGGATGGCCCCAGCTGTATGACTCCTGGACTGATCGACTGAGCTTCCTCCTACAGGAAAGCGTAGAGTTTCTCCACCTTTTAGATATTTGTTAACTATTTCAAGACACATGGGTGGCATTTCATTAAGCTGTTCCCTTCAGGAACTTTCAGTGACACCCTCATAGATGAATAATGGATTTGCTTCTCAGAGTAAGAAATTTCCTTCCTCTTTCTGAAAATTATCAGATCAATAGGTATTTTCTAGATAGGAAACTGTACATAAAAGTCAGAAGAGGCACCAACAGCACAGATTTTTGAAAAGTAAGCCAGGGCTCTCGTGGGTCTTGCAGAAGGGAGGGAGAAAGAAAGATTGGCTCACCCCGTGGTGGGGGTGGGGGAGGAGGCACAAGTGAGACCAATAGCAATCCCTGGGGGTCTGCCCCAAGCCGAGTCTCAATTCACAGTCTTAAAAATGATTGGAAAGAATGTGCAGAAATTTTCAAGTGCGCAAAAGTAAGACAGTCAAAAGAAACATAAAGTGAGGTGGCAGTGAAGTACAGGAAACTCTCTTGAGGCCCCATGAAGGTCACCAAAGGTGCTGCCACTTCCCTGAAATCAAGCGCAATGCAACGCATTTGGAGAAAAGATGATGATTGTCGAGAAAGGGTCCTGAGCTACCCTTCCCAGTCACAGAAAAGCGTGGAGGACGCAAGGAGGCTGTGTCCTAAACTGCCCTCACCTGCAACTTGGGCAAAGAGTTCAGCATAGCAAATAACCCGTTTTGTTCTTTTTGTCCCCTATCACTTACTTCCTACCTATTATGTGCATTAATCACAAAAAGAACTGTTAACTAAAGTGGTTTAAAATGAAATGACTACAATTCTTATTTATTTATTTCACAATCAGCAGTTACTTAGCAAGGTCCTGGAGACCCTTCAGCGTGTGCACAATCAAGTTCCAGAGTTACTTTGCTGAACAAGGGCAAACACTCATCTTATGCACAAGATGGGGTCTGATATATGGTTTCAAAAATATAAAGTAAAAATCCTGAAGGGCCAATAATTACTACTGAGAAATTTCTCAAAGCACCCTACATGGTTTTGTGTATGCAAACCTCTAAAGTAATTCTTATGCATGTTCAAATCCTGAGAACCATAGAACTCCAAAAGGACAGGTCAAAAGAAAATTCTACAAGCAAATGTCTGGACAATACAGCCATTCTGCCTTTAAGAGAACTATCAAAACCCTAGCTGTACTTGGAGGACAGGTAAAGTCTGTAACGTTCTTACTTGCCTGAGGGTTTCTGGCTATTCCATTAATATAACCCTAATACAAATTAATAGATTTGCTTTTCTCTTGTGAATAATACAGAAGGTATAGAGTGGGCATCTTACGCTGGCACTGTTGGGTTCTAAGTCAGTGGGTGACTGTCCTATGGGACCAGAAAATCTCCTTTACAGGTCTTTCTGCTCAATTGTTCCACAACGAAAACTCTGGTTAGTAGGGACAAAATATGTGAGGACAATCCCAATGATCTTTATCTTCAAAGGACACAGACCTTATAGAACGGCTGACTGTTTCATTATTTGGAGTCTGGAAATTGCATGTAACACAGACGTAATTACAAAAACCTGATTGACACCCTTTCCTTGGCTTCTTGATTGGCATTCCTGATACCTGGCCAGCATCATTCTTGTTAACAGATCTCTGAAATGCAGACAGGAGTAATTGGATCGCATTAATGGAAAGCTGAGTGAAGGGGTCATGAGGCCTGTGTTTAAAGGGTTGTGCATCAGCAAAAGAAGTTGAAAATCTAATGGAGTTTGATTTGAAGCCAAAGTAGAAGTAGTAACTCCCTATCTCCTGATAAAATAAGACCCCCTTGAAATCTATGAATAAAACATTAATTACACAGCAAGTAGTCTAAGGAATGAAGCACTTTTAGAGGTGTCAGGCTTTTGTGGGTGTCATCAATACTATGTTAGCAGATGGTGCTGAAATAGCCTAAGTCCATTCCTAAACTTGTATGTCTCAGAGGAAAGCACAGAGCACACTACTGTTACACCAGGGGCCCAATAAAAGAAAATGTCATGCCTTTTAGAAAAAAAAATTTTTTTTTTTTTGCAAGGGAATTCCTTGTACAAGAAGCTAAAGGGATGGGAAAATTCCTGTTTTAGCTTCCATTTGTTTCTGGTTTCATGAAGAAGAGAAGCTGATTAGATCAATTCTTGGGAGAAAGTTCATGTACATCTCTTACACTAAAAATTAACAAGTACCTCTCACTTCCTTCTAAAAGCCAAGGGGTCCATGCTGTGCCTTGAATGTCCCCCCAAACTGACTGAAGCTTAAATTGTGTCCCCCAAAGTTCCAGGTATTAGAAACTTGGTCCCCACTATGATAGTGTTTACAGGGTGGGAAATCCTATCATGGTAATTGAAAGGCAGGGTCTTAAAGAGGTGATTAGATTCTGAAGACCATGCCTGTGAGTGGATTAATAATTATGGCCAGAGCTGTCTCTCTCTCTCTCTACCTCCCCTCTGTCATTTTCGCAATGTAATACTGAAATCATAACCAAGGAAGACCTTCACCAGATGTGTTCTCTGGACTTCGGACTTCTCAGCCTCAGAAACTGTAAGCAATAAATTTTGTTTTCTTTATAAATTACCTAGTTTCATACATTTCGTTATAAGCAACAGAAACAGACTAATATAGTACATTTAAGCAAATGAAGATCAATGTTAACACAATTTTCTGCAATAGAAAAACGTATAAAAGTTTCTGGAGCTATGCAAGATGACGACTGTGAACTGTCATTTGTCTGATCCCCTCTACCAACCCTGGAAGTGACTCATCTGCAGCAGCCGATGGTTCTCACTCCCTCAGAACACAAATCTCAACTTTTGAGTTACTCTCATTCTGTTTGATGTGGCATAAATTCAACTCCATTTTTACCAGTAAATGTAGCATATTGTTACAATTGCAAGGAACTCAGTGGGCATAAATTTTCCTTCTATTTTAATTTTTCATTATTATTTTTCAGTGTTGGTAGCTTTCCCTAGAAAAAGGAGACCTTGAATAGGTGCCACACACAGATTAATTTAAAGACTATCTCAGACTCCTAAAACCAAAACAAAAGCAAGCAGCAACTGCAAACCACATATGTATCCGTTTTCCTCTCCTCTCTAAGTCCAAAGCACCCAGTATTATTGCCATGTTTAAAAAAAAATAATTAAAATAATACAATACCGTTTTTCATTAAATAATTTAGCAGACTTTTTAAAACACAGATACCCCAAGCTTCCCAGCTATCTAATGCTGTCCTTTCTTTTAGTCTCCAAATAAAATGGCTGGTTTTGTCCACTTCGACTCCTCATCTCCAAATCCACTCTCCTCTTCCTGGTGTCCTGGGAGACTGACCTCTGTGGACTCCATTGCACCCATCCCCATCTTGGTTGGTTCCCTTAACTTGGTCCAGGCTTCCGCTCCAGCATTCTGTTTCCTGTCGGGACCTTGCCTGATACAGCCCCATCCCACAGACTGAGAGAAGTCTAGCATTCCCCCTGGACTTCTGAAGATCCCACGAGACAAGCAGGATTATATTTTCCCATCATGATTACCTTGAGCCCCTCCCCTAGCTTAATTCCCAAACACCCCATTCACCATGGTGCCTCCTGCAGACACGCTCTTCTTTCCACCCATCCACCCATGGGAACCTTTCTATCTCCCTCATTCCACCAAAGCACACTACCACAATGGGTTTTGTTTAGCAGAATTTTACTGAAAGCTTGAGAAAGATGAAGGAGGACTCCTGTTTGGAGCAAAACAGGAAACAAGATAAAATTAATTTTAGACCTGATGCAATTCCTCGGGCAAATTTCTCCAGCCACCCCCACCACAGGGAGTTTCTCTCTGGCAGGCTTCTCTTTAAGCCTTGCTAGCTGCCATGACACTGGACATCTTCTCTCACCCCAAAGTCCTCTCCCATGTCTTCCAAATTTTTATCTCCTCTAACTGTGCCTCTCCTCCCAAGAGTTACTCTATCATGCAGGGTAATATAGCTCTGTTTTTGTCTCAGTCTTATCCTTAAAGACCATACCCAAGGGTCTAGCCCAGGGCCCAATTCATCTGTGCTTGTAAATAAAGTTTTATTGGAACATAGCCATGTCCATTACCTATTGCTGTTTCCTGCTACTGCAGAGTTAAGTAGTTGTAACAGAGATCTTATGGCCCACAAAAACTAAAACATTTACTATCTGGCTCTTTGCAGAAAAAATCCCTGCTTTAGCCTTTCACAACTAAAAAAGCCAAACAAATATTTTTCTAAGTAAAACTTACAGTTGTTCCTTAAGATTAATAGTGCCATGTACTGTAATATCAAAATGAATATATAACCAACTTTTAAAATAATGATTTCTTTTTATTACTCAGTATCATAAGCACTCAGTACTAGTGAAGATTGGGGAAATGTATTTCCTGTATTCAGACTGTAGACTGAAACCACTCTGCTAGGGACAGTTTAATCGTCTTGAATATGTGCATAGCTTTTAGTCCATTAATGCCACTTTTATTAATTTATCCTAAGGAAATTAGTAAGTATTGAACAAAGATTCAATTACAAGGATGTCATCATGGGTAGTTTGCAATAGGTAAGTAGAAAGCAACATGCACAGCCAATAACTGCTGTAGATCTATTTAAGGAATACTCTGAAGCAATGAGTTTCTTTTCTTTTCTTTTTTTTATTTTTACCAAAGAAGGATGTCAATGGTATATTTTCAAGTTTTAAGGAAAAAGGCAACTGAAAATACAGAACATGTAGTACAATCCAATTTTTGCTTAATAAAATATATTGCACTCGTATGTGTACAGAACGCACACCTAGGCACACATATGTACACATACAAACAAAATAATCCAGGACAATATGCTAATTTTTAAACATGATTATCTCTGGGTGGAGAGATAAAAATTATTCTTTTTTTTCTCTTTTTTCCTCTACTCTTTCTCTACAGGAAATACATTTTATACATTACTAGCCATTTTCTGTTTGAGGAGATCTTAAATGAACTTGTTTGTCAGAGTTTTAACTGTTTGATGTCTGCCGAAGAATAACTTTTGGCTTTTCAAAATAACTTAAACCTTTCACTCCTCCTTCTCCTGTACAATCAGGCATTCTCTCCAATAAACGATAATCTGACTCTACTCAAACAAGCTCTGTTGTAGCAACACTCGACATCCTGTCCATTCTACTGATCACAAAGACTCCTGCATCCTCTGAATTAGATCAGGAAGTTATTTTGGGGTGGGTTTTTTTTTCCTCCTTTTTAACTTGCTTTAAAAATATATCTATCCACATAAATAGAGATGATGGAATACAAAAAATTTAGTCCTCATCCTTCCGTTGTCTTGGAATTGTGGTCTGGAAATTCAGTACAAAGGATCTGTTTTTTGAAGCATCTGGCACATGTAGGAATTGTATAGACTAGAAGAAAAAGGATGGGGAAGTGATTTGCTGTCTGGGGAAGCCATATTCATGGATTGGAGGCCTTTGATTTCACAGGACCATTTTGGAGCAGCCCACAGAAGTGGAAACATCTTAGCTCTTCAATTTACTGTGTACCTTCAAGGCAGAGAATTCCAAAGAAAGCAAAAAATGAGAATTTTTTGCAGGGGTAATGTCGTTAATACTTCAGTGCTCAGCAAAAGACTAGAAGGCACTAATGACACATCCTTGTGTCATAGTGTAGGAGAGTGTCCTGGTTTCATTCAGCATGGTGCACTGGAAATAGTCCAGACTTTGGAGGCAGAGAGACTCAAGCATTTAAGTCCGTGGCCATGAAACTTCATAGCTCAGGACTTTGAGTCAGTTATTTGCACCAGTCTGAGCCTAAATTTCCTCTTCTACAAATAAAAGAAATAGTATTAGCAATCTTTTAGTGATTTTTATTATTGTTAGTAATTATATACTTGTATGTAATGGGTAGTATGGTGCCTGGCACCCAATAATGAAATAAAGGCTAACTACTAATAACATAAATATAAATTATCAAAATTATTATTATTTCTGACACTGGTTACAATAATAATCTTCTAGTTTGCCTGATTTTTCAAACATTGAATCAGACGAAGTCCTGAAAATAATTTAGAGGATACCCTTCAAAAGATTAGTTAGGAGGTCTGTGCTATATCTTATTTCTAGCTGGTTCTTCCAACAACCTGTTTTTCCCCAACTTTTAAAATTAACTGCTTGGGCAAACCTTCAACAGTCCTCTGGTTGCAGAAGGTAGTAAAAGCGAAAGGAAAAGCATTCTTTTTCTTCTGTACATGTCTGTACATGTTTGCAGAATCCAGTTCTGACTGAGGTTAAGTCTTAAATTTTTCCTTTCATTGTATATTAGCAGTTGATCAAAAAGCTTACTGAGAAGTCAACTCCTTATTAAGAAATCTATTTAAACATATTTACTTTTCCATGTCTAGGAGTTGGATCAATATACTCTACATAAACCACTACAGTTCCTCTACAGATCTACCTATTGTATTTTATGCTACTTTTCTGGTGGTATCTCATGGTTGTCTGTATGCTGTGAAGAGGCCCTCTCTTGTGGTTGTCCATTGAGTTTTTCGGTTATTATGAAAGTCTTGTAAACAAGAGTTGGTAGAGGTTTGCAAAGAAGGAAACTGAAAACAGACTTAGGGGAAGTTAGGAGCCAGATACTCATATCTTTCTCGTCTTCACAGTTCCACTGAAAGCCTGGGTGTGACTCAGCAACTGCAGCACTTGGGTCAGCTTGAAACATTAGTATGGAAAGGTCTGTGCTGGTCTTGGAATCCCCACCTGCTAAGTACTACTAATAATATAAATATAAATTATAAGAAATTTGTGAACTCACCTAACTCCTCATGAGTCTAGATTCTGTTTCTTTGGGTGAACAGACTGTCCAAATCTTTGAATCAAAGCCATCACATGGTTCTTTCCAAGGTTTCACTTTATAAACCTCTAACAATCACAGAATATGAACAGAAATTTCCATCCGCAAGTTTTCAATCATACAGCAGTATTATCTTAATTATTAAGAGATATTAAGGAAACCTGATTGAGCAGGCAAGGCCAGCTCTCCCTATCAGAGAAAAATTATTCCATTACTGAGGCTAATAGTAATGGAATAATTACTTCCTTTCCTTTCTTCTTCCTTTCTACTTCCCTTCCTTCCTGTTCATCCTTTCCTGCCTCCTTCATTTATTCATTCACCAATGTATACTCCATAAAGGCAGAGACTAGCTCCTAAAATAATCCTAGACACACAATGAGCCTCTAATATATACTGTTTGAATGAATAAATAAAGACCCTTTGCTCATACAGCCAATTACTCTGTTATTACTACTCCCCAGTAATAATATGGCAGGAATTAATACTCCACTGTATTATTACTATGTAAAGCACTGTTTTTTATAAGTAAGTTACTGTCAAAGTATTAGTCCACAGTGATGATGTCACTGCTACAAAAAGAACATTTATTTTTTAAACTCTGAGCAGACCATTATGAACATGCCAGTTTGATCCCTCTCCTCTATAGACTTCATCTTCATCATGCTTCTTTGCGCTCTTGTGTCTCCTGATCATCTTTGCTGTGTTTGCCTCATGTGTCTTCATGTAAGCTTCTCAAAGGTTAGCACCATGGTCTGTTCATTGCTCTTTGCATCCTCAAGCCTCTGTTTCCACAGGGATGAGCCCAGGGTCTGGCAATAGCAGGAGTCCAACCCATATTTTGAATGAATCCATTTATACGATTAATAATTCAATAGAATTTACTAAGTGTCCACAATGTGAAATGACTTGCTGGTCTTCTAACTGCCCCAACACCAACTGGCTTGCCTGAAATTCCTTCATTAGTGATTTATTTGTTTAGCTGGTTTCTCTCGGTGTCACCTCACATAAATAACACATGAAATGCTTATCATTCATTCATCAAAGTCAAATCTGTCTTTTCATATTCAGTCTCTCCTAAATTGCTGTCCTTAGTTGCAGGTCACCGTGTTCCAACTTCTAATAATGTTACCAATACAGTTTGTAAAGTGCTCTCTGACTCTTAGAAGGAAGATGCTGCAGAAAAGGGAACTGATTATAAAATAATTGAATACACTGGTGAGTATCTGGCCTTCTGTTTAAATGGAATTGACTCACTAAGGGTCACGAATGCTCATTTGTTCAGAGAAGAAGGATGTTGAGAGATAAGAAGTAGAAGGGGAAGGGACATTTCCATCTGTCATGAGGTGTCAGGTGGAAAATGAAAAAGGCTTCCATTTTCCAAGCAAATTCAGCTTTGTGCATAAGCAAAGGGAATCGTGATTTAAGTACGGGGATAGGCTCCTGGTGGATTTAAAAGAAGCCACCTTTTTGAAACTATCCACCCAACCCAATATGCTACAATTCAGAAACTGAAAAATCATAGAATCGGCCTGCTGCTTAAATATTATGGCACTGTTTTTTAAGAAGGGGAGGAATCGTATTACCTATGGCTAAAGGATTCTGTTAGTAACTGACCCATTGTCGCCCACTGTCAGCTTTAGAGAACAAGGTATCAAGGGACAGAGTCATAGAATGGAGACGTTCTAATGAAGGGGAGATAATGAAGTGAGACTCGGTGTATAAACAAAAGATTGAGTGAGGACACAAAATTATCTCAGGGGAGTAAGTAGAGGGGAGTGAATGTGAAAAGACAAACCCTGAATTTTGATGAAATCTGATAGGTGGTGAATGTGTTACCCACATTAAGGTGACATGTAGAAAAACTATGCAAGGATATTAATCACTAATGAAGGAATTTCTGACACAACTGGTTAAAGGAGATCATTTTAGACAGGAGGGTTTTATGAAGCCTCTGAAGTTATTTCTTCTATGTGTCTATTTCTACTTTTTATTACAGCACATTCAGCTATTCATACAACTTAGATCTTAAAAGATACATTTTCTGTGCAAGAAGTCTGTCCCCATGATCATGCCTGCACCTGCAGTGGTGACAATATTGTTATTGGCACTGGAAGAAAGCACCTGGTCTTACAGCTGGCCCCCAATTTTTCTTTACCCTTATGCACTTGGCTCATGATTAAAGCTTCCTTCCAATGAACTCTTTTATTAAAAAAAAAGTTTCCCAACCAGCAGCTCCATCACTTACTAGTTATGCCATTTTGAGGCACCTACTTAACCTCTATAAGCCTCCATTTCCTTTTCTGAAAAGTAGGGATAACATTAGTATGAGAATTAAAAGAAAAATTATGTAAAAGCTGAGTATAGTGCCTGTACACAATGGGTGTATAATAAATGTCAGACATTATGATCAGGTAGCTTTTCCAACCCATTCTCATGTGTTCACCTTGTTCTAGCTTAAAGCAGTTAACTGCGAATGGTGCAACTCAGCACACAGCTCAGCATGTCATTTAAAATGTGGTAGGCAATCCTGGCATTATAACCTGCTACCAATTATTGGTGATGGTCTTATTTTTGTTCTTGCCCATAAACCTCCCCCAAACACTGATTTGTCTCATTAAAAGTGACACACACAGTGAGAAAAGAAGAACATCAAATTGAAAGTGATAATTAGCAAAAGCCAAGTCTAACTGAAGGACAGGTTTACGTGGTTCATTAGACTGAGAGGTAATGAAAAAAAATCCAATTTGATCTCAGGTCAGGCACCTTGGTTAGGTTAAAGCTCCCAGAAACACTGGGATTAGCATGAAGTTATATATATATATGTGTATATATATATATGCACACACTATACATGTACACACACTGTACATATATATGTGTATGTGTGTATGTATAACATTATTATTTTATGTACATTATATATATATATTCCAAAAATCACATTCTTATGTCTTAGCACATGAATGTCAAATTTCTCTTTAATAAAGTAAGAATAGCTTCCCTGACCATCCTCAAAATGGTTGTTTCTATGGAAAAGAAGAAAAATAATAAAAATATGTGCCCCTTTCTCCCAAATCTGCTTCAGAGGCCTGGCAGGAGCTCTGCACTTGGATAGTCCTTGGCAGTGTGGGAACAGAAAGTGCCTCCGTCGATCCTAGAGGAACTACACCAACCTCCATTCTTTTCTTTTTGAAAGTTTATTTATTTATTAATATTTTTTTTTACATTCTAAGATGTTGTTGCAGAGCAGTTAGTGGGGAGGAGGAGATGGGAACAGGGAAGAAAATAGGGTGGGAGAAGGAAGAAGTGGGGGGGCATGTTTGAGGCCCATGGCACTCCCCCTCATTCCTTCAGGGGAGACCAGGACGCTTCCAGCAGTGGCTCGGTCATTGCTGGGCTGGATGCAGATGTCAGGAGGATGTGGCTGAAGACCTTGGCCCCCTGTTGCCCCGTGTCAGGAGGTCAGGTTGTTTCTGGTGGCAGATCAGTAGTTGTCGCTGAGCTGGTTGCAGGTGTTGGGAGCTGTGGCCAAGGCCAGAGGCCCCTCGCTGCCCCGGCTTGGGAGTGCAGCAGCTTAGTGGTCATTGCTGGGCTGGTTGTGGGTGTTGGGGGGGGTGTGGCTGAAGACCTCCATTCCCACCACCCTGGCTCAGGAGCCCGAGGTGCTTCCTGCAGCAGCTCACTGGGCTGGTTGTGGGTGCTGGGGGGGCGTGGCTGAGACCCTCCATTCCCACCACCCTGGCTCAGGAGCCCGAGATGCTTCCTGCAGCAGCTCACTGGGCTGGTTGTGGGTGTCAGGGGACATGGCTGAGGTCCCCAGACCTCCCTGCTCCCTGGCTTGGGAGCCCAGGGGTCTTCCGGTCCTTCTAAGTTTTATAGATGTTCTTTGGTGATGTGAGACCCTTACTAGTCAATATCAAACTTTGTCTTTGATCTGTGGGAATTTTGTCTTTTTCTTTCAGTTCTATGTTGGATTATTCGCTGTTCCTGCCACTTAAACCCTGCACTGGAACTAATCTGTTGCCTTTGCTTACTCTAAAATGGGAGAACTTCCTGTGAGGACCAGCATTTGAGCCCTGTAGTTTAGCTGAATTGCTGCTTTGCTGCTGATTCCACGGGAAAGGCTTTTTGCGCAGCTCAGGTTTTAATTATTGACATTGAGTGTACTTCCTGGTCTTGTGAGTTCTGGTACACCTAGGTTGTGTGCAAACTCTGGTCTGGGCCTGAATTTTTTCATAAAACTGCACCCCCTGCTTTTCTATATTCCTGACCAGTCTCCACTGAGTGGGCCTGTGCTGATTTGGGTGCAGATCAGCTGTCCATGCTGTGTCCCAGTGTTCCTCTGATGGGCCTGTCTCCCCTGCTGCCCATACTCCAAATGCTTCCCATGGGATATGCTGTGTGTCAGTCCCTTGAGATGACTCCTCAGCCTCTGAGTGGCTCCTCTTTGAGTTGTCTGTGGATCCTTGCTCCTATGTGGGTCCACAGAAACCCTGTTGGTGGTCTTGCTGTCTTGAGGGCCACCAAAGCCCTCTTCCCCCCTGCTGCCTCCAAGCAACATCATCTGAATGGCACACCTTCAGCTTTTGCCAGCTCCTGCTCCATGTACTCATCAGCTCAAGCCTTGAAGTGGCCGGGGCAGGAAATGGTAGGAGCAGTCCTTTCTTTCTCTCATCGTGGCTTCTCTTGCCTTCATACACTCCACAGGTGTCTCCTCCTCTTCCCTTGAGCTCTAGTGGTTCCAGCTTAGCTGTCATTGCTTTTTAATGGTTGTAAATTGGTTGATTTGTGGGAGAAAGTGACACTGGGGACCATCTATTCTGCCATTTTGACCAGAACCCCCAACCTCTTTTCTGAAAAGCATCTGATGTACACCAAAGGAAAAGTTGTAAGTGTATCAGACCAATCTCACCCACGTGTTAGGTGCCTTCCAACATCACACCTTCAAGATTGTTTGGAACATGGCAGGGTATAATTAAGTAAAATTAAAAAGCTCTTCCTTTATGCTGTCCTAGATCATCCACCTCTCCCCACCTCCCATAGCTGGAACCCCATCCTTTCACTTCATCCACCAAATCCAATCTCCAATTTAAGTCCCACATTTCCTCTGAGAAGCCCATTCTGAATTTTCCTCTCTGAAGATCTGCCCTGTTTCTCAATAACACTGTGTAGTTCCAAGTTGTCTAATGATCCAGTGTGCATAATCTTGCCACTCAAATAAATGGGAAGTTCGCTGAAGGCAGGAACAGTACTTCAGTGTGACAGTGCTAGGTACCATGTCCCTGTGAACGCAGTACACATGTAGCTGGAAGGAATCAGCGAGGTAGACAGTAGCAGATGAGGTTAGAGAAGAATCAAGTTGGATACCGAGGGTGTGTGGGGTAAGCAGGACAAAGGTCAGACTGAATTCTCCTGGTAAACAAATAACTGCATGGTGGAAGGACTTCGATGATGAAATGAGTCACACAGTTAATGTTTTTAATCAGTGGAACTACACATGTATCTTATTTCACGCAATGCCTGAAAATTTGGGTATACAATTTTTATAAATCCAAAATATGAAAAGATAGGGGAGAATGTGTGGTATTAAGGGGATTCTATGATTAATCCTGCAATAAAAGATATATTCATCTTTATTTGTCTCATGAACTTAAATTTGAAAGCATAATGCTTACTTAAAGCAGGGACACCTAAAACTAAAATGTGTAAATTAATGACATAGGTAAAAGAAATTTCCCAATGTCTTCTAGCCTGCTAACAGCAATTTACTTCTTGTTTGAAACTAGAAATAAATAAGTGGCTAGAAGCTGTGTTACCAGAAAAAGAGCCTGAAAATTTATCTTCCTGACACACAGGTCCTTATGGAACAGTTTTCTTATCCCTAAAGTGGCAATAGTAATTGTTCAAAATTCCTATGGTGATTGCAAAGATTAAATCACATCATGCACATAAAGTGTATATGTATGTAGAGTACACACATGATGATAAAGTGGGTGCTTGATAAATGTTACTTGCTATTATCCTTAGAAGAACAATAGGAGCAAGCTGGTTTGCAGGCCTGTTCTTCAATACACCATCCCTGGCTCGGGCAAAATAACATCACAAGCAGAGGCTACAGAAAGCTATGTGAGTTGGAGAATTCAACCACTACTTTCTTTCTCTAATATTAAGCCAGAAACTTGCATCGTTGAATACATTATGGTCTATAGAGTTGTAAATGAGGAGGAAAAATATGATAAGCAAGATTATGAGTCAATAGGAACATTTAAAAAAGATACACTTTGATTTTTACATGAAGAAGCTGGTATAATAAAAGATGCTCCAGCAAAATGTAAGCAACCTGTGGTTCCCATTTCACCCAGCCTGGCTGCAGTTGTCGAGGCCTTGAGCATGCTCAGTAATGTCATGGGGTCAAATGTTGATTCTGTGCTGTGTGTGTATATGTATATGTGTGTGTATGTGATATCTATCCAAGGGAGTAATTTTTTTTAAAAGTAGGACATGCGTATGTGATATATATTCATCCAAGGGGGTAATTTTAAAAAAAGGTAGGACAATATCTCTGCCCTAGAGCATTTATGTTCTGGGTGTGGTTTGAACTAAATACTGACATAATAAGGCAATAGCTATCAGAACAACAAATGGTGAGTGACAAGTGATATTAACAGAAACAGCTTGAGGAGTCCAGAGGAGGAGAGTGTGCCATGGGCCATCACGGTCAGCAAAGGCCAAACTGTGTTAGGTTCAAAACCCTTAGCGCCGGAGGTCATGGTCCAGAGGTCAGAAATGGGACCTTAAGCTAAATGTTCATGTGATGTACATTTGGGATCAGTATGAAAAGGGGCATTTTTAGTGAACAGTCTGTCAAAGAAGGAAACTCACTTCCTCATAAGACAATGAAGTTCCTATGTTAAAAGTCTTCTGCCACTGGATGATAGAAATAACAATAATAATAGCAGTAGAAGTGGCCGTGATACCAGACACCAGGCCAAGTGCATTATCTCATTTATTGTTCATGACAACCCTAATAAAGAAAACAACAGGTAACACATACTGAGCATTTACTATGTCCCAGGATCTGTTGTAATAGCTTTACATGTAAAACTTCACTTACTCCTTACAACGACCCTGTGAAATAGTGCTATTATAATAATGGCACCCCCATTTTACAGATAAGGAATACTGTCTCTGAGACGGTAAGTAACTCAGCCAAGATCACACCGGTAAGAAGTGGTTGAGCTGGAATTCAAACCCAGGACAATCCAGCTTCAAGGCTCTTAAGAGCAATGGTGTATTGTCTCCTTGGATTGTTATCTTCCAGAGATGCTGCCAAAGAGATATCCAAACCGGGGGGTGGGGTGGGGGAGGGTATTCTGGACAAAATGACTTTCCCTTTCCCATGCCTTCAAATTATTAAGAAGAGTCTATGAACCCTAATGAGCATGTCTAATATAGTCAGTCTCTACCTGTTTTAGTCCATTTTGTGTTGCTATAACAGAAATACCTGAGACTGGGTAATTTATAAAGGAAAGAGGTTTATGTGGCTTACCATTCTGGGACAGCTGCATTTGGCACAGGCCTCAGGCTGCTTCTACTCATGGCAGAAAAGCAGCAGGCAGCTGGTGGGTACAAGCAAATCACATGGCGAGAGAGAAGAAGCAAGAGAGAGAGAGGAAGTGCCAGGGTCCTATAAACAATGAGCTCTCATGGGAACTAATAGAGCGAGAACTCACTCATTAAACCCTCCTCCCCCAGGGAGAGCATTAATCCATTCATGAGGGATCCGCCCCCATGACTCAATCAGTTTCCAACACTGCCACATGGGGGATCAAATTTCCACATGAGTTTTATAGGGGACAACACAACCAAACTCCATCACTACCCTTCCTACCCTTGATATTTTCTATTTCCTGACTTTGCTTTAATTTTCAATACAAGACTTAACATACCTGGCACAAAAGTATCTAATTATGTGTATGTTGTCTGTTTCTTACAGTAGAATATAAATTCCATGAGGCCAGGAACTTGGTCTTGTTTACACTGAGCTGTATCCTCAATGTCTGAAATGGCATTTTTGTTCAATGAATGGATGGTGGCTAAGGTGGTGAAGATGGGTAGGACTTAGTTTGGTGCAGGACACTCACTTGGGTAATGGCGTGAGAAGATTATTCAGAGTCTTTGGAGATGGTGATGAACTGATTTGAATAAGTAGAAGGTGAGTATGAGAGAGAAAGGGGAGTTACAGCTGGAATACAGCCAATATTTGGAGAGCTTCAAATGCCAAGACATTTAGCTAGAGCAGCAACAGGAAAACTATATCTTTTTTTCAACTGAGTTGAACGAGTTGAGCTGGCACTCTCAGTAAAGCCCCCAGAGCAGAATCATCTCTACCTTTAGGGCCTCTAATAGCTGATCTGGATGGAATCATGTTCTGTCCAATCCCCTATCTTGGGATAAAGAGGCTTTTATTACCCTCCAGACAACTGGCATAAAACCTGAGGCAGAAAACAAGAGAAAAGCAACTGCTGAGATTGAAATCTAAGGTGTGCAGGAAAAAGAAATTGAAGACCCAAGGTCTGATTTTTGCCTACGTTGTAAGGCCACCTCTTCAGGGTGTCCCTCCAGGATAGGAGGAACTTGGTCTTTTTCTCCATGGGCACAGGGTGGAGTTCAAGGTCTCCAACCACATGTCCCTTTCCTGTGGGAGGCCAGGGATTAAGTTAAGAATAGTGATTACAGTAACCACAGTTACCGTTTAATATATATCTACTGTGTGCCAGGCCTTGGACTAGGTACTGTGTATAACTGGCTCCTAATCCTTACAAAAATACTGCAAGAGGCTGAGTCAATTTCTCAAGGTCATACTTTCACTACGTGGGAGAGACACAGTAATCAAAACAGATCTCTCAGGTTCCCAAACCTGTTTTCTACTGAAAAGACTGCATTCCTACATGACACTGGGTGATTGGTCTGCAGCTGCCAGGCCAGCTGAGCAATGATTAAGGGGAACTCTGGGGACTGGAGCAGGGTGAAGTGGGGTGGCAGGCAGGGTGTTAAGGAGGCTAAGGAAAAGGAGGAAGCAGGGAGAAGTCTAAGAAGGCTCTAGGGGAGCTGAATGTCAGAGAGAAAGGTAATGCAGAGACAGGAGACCAGGGCAAGGAGATTGCCATAATACACTAAGAGGTCGGACATAGCAGCTGTATTTAAATATCTGAAAGGTCACAAAGAAGAGAGAATGGATTAATTTTGCATTTCAGGAGAAGTCAAAACTAGGAAGTACAAGCATTCAGTTTTAATTTATGAAAGCACCCCTAATCACCCAACACGTCTCTCCAGCTCTCTCCGGTTTCCTCAGCCTAGTACTCTTCCCTTCTCCTGTGAAAAATGTTCCTCTATTCCAACCATAACATTGTAGTTCCTTCCCGGCCACTGTAACCAGAGGTATAGACACTGGATGAAAATTAAGCTAATCAGATCTCTCTCCCACATGAGGTACATGGGGAACAGAGAGAACAAATCCCAAACCCTTTCTAGTTGTGAAGCAGGGACATGTGAGCTGGGAGAGTTACCAGTGGCCATGTTTTCCACTAAGCGGAGAAGTTCAGTCCGAATGAAAGGAGAGAAACAGAGAAAATCCAAGATGGGAAAAGGAAAGTAGGAAAATAAAGGAGGGAGAGGAAAAGAGGAAATAACTGGCTGATTTCAATATTCAAACAATATTCAAGGCTTGTTTCTACTCATCCCTGAAACTTGCTCATCCCAAGTTTTGTCGGGAGAGCTAATAAACATTGTTTTATGCTTAAAAAAAGCTTGAGTTGGATTCTGCCACTTGCAACCACAAGATCCACGACTAACACAGTGTCATTAGTCAACTCTAATGCACATGGGTTGAGGTGAGGGCATGAGTTCTCCACCTCTGGACATATTCAAGAAGGGCCTGGATGATGGTAGGATGACACAGTTTTCATTAAGGTGATCTTTACATTGGGTTGGAGGTCCGCATCAAGTCTAAATTCTATAAGGGCTGCAAGACAGTCAAGAACATGCTGCTGTTTATAACTGTGCCTCGGTTACTTCTGCATGGGTCATTTGCTTCATTATTTTTCCAATCCCATTAACATACAATGAAGTCTGTTGATGATCCACTTACAAGACCTCCTGGATAGAATTCACAATCACTTTGATAAAGAATATAAGAAAGCAAGGAAAAATACTTCTGTTTTCAAGCTAAACCCAATATAGTGTACAATCAGGGTTGCACTTTGGAGACATAGCCAAAAAGACTCAAAGCCACTACTCCATTGTGAACTAGGCTAGCTTTAATACTGTGGCCTCCAAAGGGGCCCAAGAGTGGTCATCTCTCTTTCCTAAGGACTCTGGGCCTAAGGGAAGTCATCTTTAATGAATAAGAAAATCCAGATTGTATATCTCCTTGTTGTCTGCATCCATTCTATTACATAAGCCCAGCGGAGACCCTCCTCAGCATCAACCTGCTTTAGATAAGAAAGTATTTCTGATGTCTTATGGCTATTGTACATAACAATAAGGACTGAAAGAGTTTATATATAGGTCATGGCAAAGAGTTCTGAAGTTCCTATTCTCTATGGAGATCAAAATTGACATGTATTATGGATAGATATAAGCTAAGTTAAACAGTTTGTGGTTTATCTTCTTCTTTTTTTTTTTTTACATGAAATCCAAAGCAGTTTTCAGAGGAGAGATGAACTGGGTTTTACTATTGGCAGAGTTAATGACCAATCCAGAAATGTTCAAGAATTTCTACCTGCTAGTAAATGTTTAGAAAATTCTCCCCGGTCATTACTTCCCAACATTAGGTTGGTGGTTTGCTTTGAATACTTTTCTGATAAATGAGCCCACTTCTTCCCCAAACTAGTATACTTCTTGGTGACATAAGAATCAAAAGTCAAAATGAGCTAAGTATGCATGTTTGAAAGTTGCATTATAATAATGGGGTAGCCACAGCAGTCACTGGCTGTCCATAACTGTGGGAAAGATCAGAGCTGAATCAGAAAGGGCAGCACACCAATGTCTCCTTGACCTTCACACTCCTATGAAGATCCAGCCTTGGCCCATCAAGTACTTCCTGTTCTACCAAATAGGCTGAGTTCCAATGACTTTCTCTCTGGCCCAAGACTAACTCCAAAGTCTTTCATTCTAAACCAGTCCAGTAAATGTATATTTGGGTTGAAAAATGTCTATTCAGCTCCTTTGCCCATTTTTTAATTGGGTTATTATTATTTTTTTTTTACTGTGTAATTGCTTGAGTTCCTTGTGTATTATGGATATTAATCCCTTGTCAGATTCATAGTTAGCAGAATTTTTCTCCCACTCTATGGATTGTCATTTCATTCTGTTGCTTGTTTCTGGTTGACCCTCCAGTGGCCCCACAAGCCTATAAACTTCTTGAAAGCAGGTCTACATCTTCACTCATCTCTAAATGTGAAGGTCCTCTCCGGCACTTGATAGGTATTCAGTAACTTAGTTTTCAACTCAAGCACAGTGTCAAAGGATTGATACAAACTTTGCCAGGACCTGTGTCCAGAGTGTGCTAACCCAGAGGTCAGCAAGCTTTTTCTGTAAAGGGCCAGATGGTAAATATTTTAGGCATTGTTGGCCATACAGTCTCTGTCACAAATAATTCTGCCATAAACTACAGAAACAAATGAGAGTGGCTATGTTACAATAGAATTGTATTTGTGTATGCCAAAGTTCGAATTTGACATAATTTTTACATGTCACAAAAAGTATTTTTTTTCAACCATTTAATAATGCAAAAAACTACTTCTGGATCACAGGTACACAAAAACAGGTGGTGAACTTTGGTTTCTGGTTCCATATGTAAAAAAGCACGCAAGTCATCACCTCTACCTTCATAACAGGAAAAAAACCTGAAAAACTGAAAACCAACAACTCTTCTGAGGTCCTTCAGAGAAGTGAGGTCACAGACCAAATTGCCACCACCAAAAATGGGGAGACAGGTAGATACAGAAAGTCACATCTTACCCAGGGCAGGCACCCCATTAGAGTCAGCATTGGGTGGGAATAATTAAAGGTAATTGACTAGTTACTAAGAGACTGAGCCTGGCCTAGCTGGAGAGATTTAAAAACTCCTGGAGGCCCAGCCTTGAGGAGACCACCACATTTTTGTGAGTTTAACCAGCCAGATTCTCACTTAAGGGATAAAAAAAAAAGAATTTAAAAATACTTATGAAGAGTCTTTATATAGTTAAATTTATCAATATTTATGTAGTTAAATAAACTAATTTTTTTTTTTTACATTTTCTGCATGAAAATATACAATAAATGAAGTCCAAAGACAAATAGGAAACTTATTTACAACTAATGGAAAGCAAATTTCCTTAAACTGTAAAGAACACCCAACAGAATCAACCCAATAGAAAAATGAGCAAAGAATAGAAACAAGGAAAGAAATTGAAGATTCTCAAATCTATAATGATAGAGATTCACTAAAGACTGAGACCTAATCATAAAATTTTTGAGTGCTTCCCCTCAACCCCCACCCCTTCCATCACCAATTTTAGCAGGACATCAATAGGATTCCAGTGTAACAGGATTACAGATGAAAAGAACTGCAAGACCCACATCTTATTTATAAAGGAGTCTCTAGGGAAACCCAAGACAACAGCAAAGACAAAAACCAGGACACCAGAGGAAATTTTCACCTCTGACACCTACAGCTACAGCAAACAATAGGCACAGCCTAACTCCTAGGCAGATAAACACAAATGAGGTAGTAGAGTGGAACTACCAAAAGGCTCTAGTAAACCAACCCCTCTGCTAAACTCTACGCTGGGTCCAGCATCCTCAAACTTGCTGCACCACCACCACTCCAGCAGCTCCAGGCATTCCACACCCATCTCTATAGTAACAATAGGAAGCTCTGGCCCAAATGGAAAAATTGACCCTGCCCCTGCCCAGAATGAAGAATGGTAGGTGGCCTATAGACACACCCAACCACAGTTCTTTTATTTTTAATCACTTTTTATTATTTTCCACAGCACATAAAATTTAAGAGGAAAAAGAGAAAACTTTGAACGCATTCTATTTCCCAAACACATCAAGTATTTTTAATTGGAAAGATCTCTTCCAGAACTTATGCATATATGTACAGCGGTGATCATAAGAGAGTTGCCAACTGGAGTCTCCTATTTTTAGTCATCACTTCCTAAACATTTTCCCCTGCTGCTGTGCAATCTTTATAATTATAATTTTAAATAGGTATAGGATGCTTGATCAAGCAACTAGAGACTTTAAATAGAAGTGTTTCTTTTTATCAAAATAGCAACTCAGACCACAATGCAGGATTCACATCAAGGCTGGGTTCCAGCTACTCACATGCTTCAGCTCATGGATTGCTAGTTCTTAATAAAAATAAAACCACTGGCAAAGAGCCAACATGATTCTTTACCAAAAATGTCTCTGATACATTTTCAAGAACAACGTATTTTTCTTAACTTTTCAGAAGTTTTCCACTTTTAATGAGACAACACCCACATCTAGAAGCCACCACTACTATAGATTCCAGAGAACTGAATTTGATTACTCATTATGCCCTGGCTGCACTTTAAAGATTGATTATAGTGACTTTCAAGAGGCGCATAAAAAAGCACTAATAGCACCAGCTGGCACCCGTGCATGAGACACACTAGCATTTTTATAAATGCCCTCCCTGTCACTGCAGCTCTATTCACTGACAAAGGCCCTGCTGTATTCAACCAACTGCAGGTCCAGCAAATTGTACTTAACTAGGGTGGCAGTTCTGCAAAGCAGGCAAAATGTTTACCAGGATGAGACCAGCCAGGAAGCCCATTTCCTTTATCCTCTAATCAGGATGAAAAGGGGGACTGGGGCCATGAAAGGCAGTGCATTAGGATCTGATCCCTGTGCTGTCATCTCTTGTTACCTGCGTAACAGGAAGGGGATTGTTTGGGGTTAGAGGGTGGAGGAAAGCTTCTCCTTGCTTTTCCAATCCAGCTGCTATTCATTTATTGCCAGCATGAGTTACTTTGCCTTATGTGCCATTCATTTTCTAGTGCAGATGACAGTTGCACACCACTTTGGGGCCTATTTGATCTAATAGTACATTTTGTTAATATTTTATCTCCATACCTCTCTACAATCTAAGGCTATGGTATTTGGGAACAGGTACCTTGGTTAATCTTCTTTGTTTATGCCCCCAAATCCAGTCTAGTGTTTAGTATACAGTGTGCACTCAATAAATGCTGGCTGAAAGAAAAAATACTAGGCAATGAAATTTTATCTAAACAGGGTAATAATAAAATAGCTAATATTTATTGATCATTTAAACTTTAAAAAAATACGCAGAGCATTTAAACTTTTAAGAGGGTCTGACAACAATAAAATGTAGTTGGTAGTATTAATATCCCCATTTCATAAAAGAGGAAACTGAGGCTCAGAAGTACATACCCAGGCACATTGCTGGGACTGAACCAGCCCTTCTGACACTGAAGCCCAGATTCTCTCACCACTGTACTAAACTATCTCAGAAACTTCTTCCTCTAGCACAATTTACATTATTCCCACGAAATTTCCTTTGATATTTAGATATCATGAGTCCTACATATTCCATTACTATATGTGTTTGTTTTCCAAGAACTCCTTGGTAATTATGCCTATTTTAAAATGTAAAGTTCTTATTGAAAACCAGACAGAGGACTGCAGAAATAAGGAACGTAGGCTTCCTGGAATACTTGTAAAAATGGCTAGCTTACTAAGTTATGAAGAAAACTACAATAAGAAGGGGCAGATTCCACTGGTGGACTCTCTAATTGTTAAAATGTTCTTTATGGGCCGGCCTGGTGGTGCACTGCTGCAGTGCGCCACTTGGGAGTGTGGCGGCGCTCCCGCCGAGGGTTCGGATCCCACATGCAGACCGGTTCCTGCTCACTGGCTGAGCGAGGTGCAGGTGCAACACTGAGGGCTGCGATCCCGTTGCCGGTCCCAGTCCGGTACAGGCGCGACACTGAGGGTTGCGATCCGTTGCCGGACACAAAAAAAAAGACAAAAAAATAAATAAATAAAATAAAAAAATAAAATAAAATGTTCTTTCTTCCAAGAAGAGCAGAAATTGGCTTCCTTGTAACTCATAGTTACACCGGTCTTTGTCCTACCCTTTGTAGAAACAGAACTGACTTACTGCTTCTTTGCAACAATCACCTGGTTGGATATCTGTTTTAGGCACCGAGATGTATGGTATTAATAATACAATCTGTTTTTAGTACATAAAATTTGTAGGTCATTTTTTAAGACAGTACTCCTTCACAAACTAAAATAAATAAATAAATTATAAATGGACCTAAATATAAACTAAAATAATAAAACCATTAAATATTAGAAGAAAATTGACCTGTTAAAATAATCTTAAGGTGAGGTAGGCCTTTCTACATGACATAAAACCTGAATGTCATTTCAAAAAAGATCAATAGGGGCCAGCCTGGTGGCGCACTGCTACAGTGCGCCGCTTGGGAAGCGCGGCAGCGCTCCCGCCAAGGGTTCAGATCCCACATACAGACCGGCCGCTCACTGGCTGAGCAAGGTGCGGGGGCAACACGCTATGGTATTTGGGAAATCCGTTGCTGGTCACGAAAAAAAAAAAGACAAAAAAGGAAAAAAAAAAAAAGATCAATAAATTTGACTATATAGAATTAAAAAAATATTTTGTGCATAAAATATAAAAACAAAGTCAAAAGACAAATGGGAAGCATAACGAGATGTTCTCATTTGCCACTAATAAGAGGTTAATTTCCTTAATCAACCTGAGAGAAAAATGGAAAAAGGATATAAACAGGAAAAAAAATTAGAAGGCTCTTACATCTACAATAAATACATAGCCTCATTCAAAATAAGTGATATGCAAATCAAAGCTACCAGACACCAGCTTTTTTTGCCAATAGGATGAGCAAAGAGCAAAATTTCTGACAACACAATGGAGCGGGGATATGAGGAAAAATATATTCTCAGTACATTGTTAGTGGAATATAAACTGTCGCCATACTCACGAAGAATGATCCAGCAATGTTCTTTCTCAAAGTCCTAAGTACACATATCCTTTGACTCAGAATCAATTCTAATGCTTGGAATACTTTTACACATACACAAAATGGCATATTTCCAAGAATATTCATAATCCAGCAATGTTCTTTCTCAAAGTCATAAGTACACATATCCTTTGACTCAGAATAAATTCTAATGCTTGGAATACTTTTACACATACACAAAATGGCATATTTCCAAGAATATTCATCATAGTCTTGTTTATAATAGCAAAATATCGGACTCTACCAAATGCCCATCCAAAAATATGTACTCAAATAAATTATGGTATACATAAACCCATCAAGAGAATAGTGGTACATCTATGCAGTGATATAATAGGCAGCTGTTAAAACCATAAGGCAGCTTCTTAAGTATGTCTTGGAAAGATATCCAAGAAATATTAAGTGAAATAATCAATGTGCAGAGAAGTATGTCTGGTATGGTCTTATTTGCTTACAAAACAAACTAGAATACATAATGCCCACATAGGTATGTATACATAGAGACAACTATCGGAAGTCCATACAAAATCTGAATAGTGGTTAGTAACAGGGGTTGCTTCTAGGAAAAGGGCTGAATGACAGGGAGCCAAGCGTGGGAGGAAAAATTACCTTTCATTTGTACTTCTTTTGTCCCTGTTGATTTTTCTATGCATGTTTTATCCAAATAAATTAATAAATGCTCTTCAATAATCCCTAGCCACCCTTAGCTGCCCTGACCTCTAAACTCAATCTCTCAGAGAATGTATATCAGGTAAAACCAACAAAGGAAAGCTCCATGGGTCACTTCAAGGCCCCACCCCAGGCCCTGCCCAGTTGGAGTAAACCCACTTGACAGCAAACTAATAAATACATGTGTAGAGTTTCATAAGCAATGCATGAATTTTTCATGCAAAAAATCCATCAACCCTTTTGACAGATAGCTTGTCGCCTCTCCAATATCAATTCTCCGTGTCTTCACTAACATAAGAACCTCTATTTTAGTTGGGGTGGCCAAGTACCCAGCTTAAAAAACAAAGCAAAACATATTTCCCTGCCTTCTGTATAGGGAGTGATGGATGGGATGAGAGAGAAACAGAATTTGTGGGTAGGGATTCCAGAAGAGCTTTTACAGAGAGATAACTGAGGTGGGGGAGGTGTTCTTTACTGTTGCCTTTCCCCTTCCACTGGCCTGGATTGTGGCTATGATGGCTAGAGCTTCAGCAGCCATTCTGTGACTTTGAGCATAGAAAGATATTACTACGGTCGGTGGGACTAAAGAAGAGAAGGAGCTTGAGTTCCTGATAACTTCATGGAGCTGCCCCTGACCCACCTGTGTCTGGACTTTCTATAAGAACATAAGCACCTACTTTTAAAGCCACTATAGTCAAATCTCTGTTACTAAACAGGCAAACAGTTTAAGTGATGAACTCCTTTTTAAAATTAGTCAATAGCCAGCAGACATCTGAATGTCTACTTTAACAAGGAATTATCCTGGCACTGAGAAACTGAAAATGACAAGGACGGGGTGCTTTTCCTCAGGAAATGTATTGATCAAATGCTGTATAACCACTGAGAACATGATTCTTCTCTCTGTCCTTCACTCTTACCTGTATTCCCTCACTTAATCCTCACAACAATGAAGCTATTCTTATTTTTGCAAATGGTGGAAATAAGACTCAGAAAGAATAAATAATTGGCCCAAGCTGATAAATAGCAGAGCCATGATTCAAATCCAAGTATGACTGATTACAAAGCCCATATTCTTTTATTCGCTGTCTTTTTTTTTTTTTTTTTGGTGGCTGGCCAGTATAAGGGTCAAACCCTGGACCTCAGTGTTATTAGCACTACACTCTAACCAACTAAGCTAACTGGCTACCTCTACAAAGCCTATACTCTTAACAATTTATCTGTGTATTTTCAACAGTGTTTGCCCCATATATTTGTTAGCAATGCTTTTTGGCACATAAAGTCCCAAATCTATTGTCTTCACTATAGATTATAAAATTTATCAGTGTGAAACCACCCATTCTCTTATGTATAATATTTATTGATTAGATACCATTATCCTCATGTTGTTATCCACTGATTTTTAGAATTTATTAAATCATTTAACACATAGGTGAGGACCAACCATACACCAACTATACACTGGCAATACCAAAGTGAGTAAGACATTAAGTCTATCGTCAAGGTGATTAGAGAAGACATTAACCAACAAAATACTGTACAGTGCAATAATTGGCTAGAATATTTTTACTCATTGGATAATGAATGCAAATCACTGCATATTGCTTTTTAATCCACTTTGAAATATTTTATGTTTCAACACAAGAATTTAAAGCTATGCATTTGCCATAGCTGGGGTTTATTTTGTGGTCTTGCTGTTTCTTTTCCATGATTTTTTTTTTCCCTGTGTGGCTATGTTTTATATTCTGTACTCTTTTAGAAGACAGGAATCCCATTTCTATTTATGAGTGGTTAACACAGAATTTTTTCACAAACACAAAAAGTCTTATTTATCTAACCAAATCAAATAAACAAAAAAGTGTTTGATGACATTTTATACATGGCCAGAAATGTACTGTTTATACTTCTTTCACCCCACTCTCCTCCATTATATCTTAAGACTTCCTTAATTTATTTGGGTTCCCACGCATAGTCACTACCTTCTGTGTGTATTTTTTAAAAATCCACTTTTAAGAACCTTTTTTTGTCCTTTGTATTCTAGTGTGTTTCTATAGTTACGGCCATTATTAGCATCAGCTCTTACATTGGCCATTAGTATTTTTATTTACATGACCTTAAAGTTCAAGCAGAGAGGAAGGATGATTCTCTGGGGATCCCTGCATCGGATGGGAAGCTGAAATGAACTGCTTCTAAAATCCCTTCCACTCCAATGTACTTTATAACTGTACACAATGTATATAAAGTGTTCATACACATGCATATATATTTCCATAATACAAAGAGCTTGCATGTTGGATGTATTACTTGGTATATTAGCTCGTTTTTATTGCTTATAACAGATTACCTGAAACTGGGTAATTTATAAAGAAATGAAATTTATTTCCTACAGTTCCAAGGCTGGGAAGTCCACGGTCAAGGGGGCACATCTGGTGAGGACCTTCTTAGTGGAAACTCTCTACAGAATCCCATGGTGACCAGGCTGTCACATGGTGAGAATGCGCTGAGCAAGAGAGAACTAACCTGCTCACTCACTGGCCTTATAAAGCCATCAGAACCATGCCTATGACCATCCGTTAAACCATCAACCCATTACTCCATGAAATTGAATTAATCCATTCACTAGGGCATGATGCTTGGAATCTAATCACCTCTTAAAGAGCCCATCTTTCAATTACAATAATTGGATTTCCCACCCTCTTAACACTATTACAATGGGATTGAGTTTCCAAAACATGAACTTTTGCGGGACACATTCAGGTCATAGCACTTGGCTTCCTTAAACACTCTTTAGACCTTGAAAATGCTTTCAGAAAAGGCAATAGAACGATCTAGTCATACAGTTGTTTAAAACACAGCCTTGACAGCCAGACTATCTTGGTTCAAATCTGCATTCTGACACTTATTACTGTGAGATCTTGGCCTCTTTGTGCCTCCACTTCCTCATCTGCGAAATGGGATAATAGTTCCTTAGAGGGTTGTTCTGAGCCTTAAATGTGATAAAACACATAAAGCCCTTTCAAGAGTGCCTCGGCAAAAAGTCCCCTCCACTACTAGGCTTGTATTATGCTTTGCTGTTTCTTTAGCACAGTGGCATTTTTATTAATAACCCAGTAACTGCCATTTATACCTTTGTACACTTTCCAACTCTAACCCCCTCTCATTCTTGATAAATTGTAAATGATGACTCTGACAGATGAAATAAGAGACACTACTTCTCTACTCCTCCACAAAATCCTGTGGGAATTACTCAGAAAAGATGGTCACAACTCAGCCAAGCAGCAGGGCCTTTCTGTGGCCCAGATTATTTAACTGCAACTGCCTTCAATGGGTTTGTCGACCTGCCCAAGAGCCAGACAATCATTTTGTTGTAAGTGCTCTGCTGGAAACAAAGACAGTTGTTCCTGTCTGTGAAACTCATCACGGAAAACAGCAGCAAACCCAAGAATAATTTATCTGGGACAGAGACTAACCCACTTGTACGTGATCACACTGCCGTCTCCCATGGAAAGTACTGTCCTAACGCTGCTGAAGTTCCAGACAGTCAGCACTGATTACTAGAACTGTGGCCCTGTGCCAGTAGCTTAAAGTCAGGAATGATTGACGCATGGCAGAGCGTCATGCCCCACCCTCAGAGCGTCATCAGTGGGACATTCTACAGGCAGCAGGTACAAGTATGAACTGAGTACTATTGTGAACACCGGGTACATCCTGTGTGCAGACAACACTAACTATATTTGTATTTCCTCCATAATCCAATGACATCATTTATACCTGATCACACCGGGGGTGGGGTGGGGAATAGACAACAAACACATGAACAAGTACAAATTGACTACGTAAGATGGCAAGAAGGGATATGGTTACAGGCAGCAGGTACAAGTATGAACTGAGTACTATTGTGAACACCGGGTACATCCTGTGTGCAGACAACACTAACTATATTTGTATTTCCTTCATAATCCAATGACATCATTTATACCTGATCACACCGGGGGTTGGGTGGGGGATAGACAACAAACACATGAACAAGTACAAATTGACTACGTAAGATGGCAAGAAGGGATATGGAGAAAAGTAAGTAGGGATGCATTTTATGGAGCAGTACGTTTGGGGGGGGTTCAGGTTTGCCACACATGTATTTGTTCCATTTCAGAGATGTTGGAAGAGAGAGAGGGTGATGCCCTGTGAATACGTCTGGGCTCCTTATCAGCTCGTGACCCTGGGGACTTGGCAAATCTATTCTGAGCCTCAGTTTTCCTCTTCAGGTTTGCCACACATGTATTTGTTCCATTTCAGAGATGTTGGAAGAGAGAGAGGGTGATGCCCTGTGAATACGTCTCTGCTCCTTATCAGCTCGTGACCCTGGGGACTTGGCAAATCTATTCTGAGCCTCAGTTTTCCTCCACTGCAAAAGATGGCCTGGGGTCATCAATGTTATGGGGAAGGAAAAATGCCTGAAACCTCCCTGTCCTCCTCATGTTTCTAGAAGAGATGAAGGCCTTTGCTCTTCTTCTCAAGAAGGGTCTGTCTCAGTGGCTTCCCACTGTGGGAGGAGGAGTGATGAATCAGTTTGAAGCATGTCACCACTGCGTGCCCCCAAAGCACAAAAGAGTCCCTGCCTCTCTTTTGGCCTCTGCATCTAGACCTGTCTGCATCACCTGGAATGTCCAGCTAGACTTCTGCCCTCTTGGTTCTGAACAAAGCATGTGACTTGGTGGATCACATAGGCCCAGAGCCTTCCTACTTTTAGTTCAAGAGGAAAGAGGTAGAAAGGCCCCCAAGTTTTAGCAGCAAGAAAGCTGATATTTTGATCATCATTTGACAATAGTTTTTTATAACTATCTTTTTTCAAACAGATTTCTGGAGAAGAGAAACCCAGTGGGAACCTCTAGCAGGAGCACTGAATAATGTAGTAAAGTAAGATGGCCACACATTCTTTGCCATGCCTCTCCTTGAGAGGTGGGTCCATTTCTCCTCTTTAATTTGGGGCCCTGGGACTGCTTTGACTAATAGAGTTACGTGGCAGAAATGATGCTGTTCCAGTTTCTAGGTCTAGACCTTAAGAGGCTGGCAGCTTCCACTTCCTGTCTCTTGGAAAGCTTGCTCTGAGGGTTGCCGGCAGCCATGTAAGCAGTCCAACTATCTGAGACCACCATGCTGTGAGGAAGCCCAAGCTAACCACGTGGAGAGGCTGCATAGAGAGAGCTGCTCAAAGAATCCTCAGCTGACCCAGCCTTTTCTGCCCAGGCTGCAGACATGTGAGGAAAGCCTTCAGATCCTTTACAATTTGACTGCAACCATATGGAAGGACCCCAAAAAGAGCTGTTCAGCTGAGCACACTGACCCCTAAAATGTAAGAGAGAATAATAATTTTTCAGTTAAAAAGCTTTGGATGGTTTGTTATACAATAATAGACAACCAGCATATACAAAATGCCTAATAGAATGTTCAGTATACATCTAATATGTAAAATTATTACTATTACGTGATTTACTCAAACTTACAAAGCAAATTTGCTGTTAGGCAGGGCCCAGAACACTGACAGTAGCCAGTGCTCTGTCTACTACATGTAGTTGTTCTCTTCCTAACCACGGGGCAGTTGGCTGTAATCAGCCACCATATTTTGTAGAAACATTTCTGTGCATCCTGGCTGTCTTCTCCATCAGGAAATGCATCTCTTCCTATCAGCTTATGTCCTCAGCCATTTCAACATCTGACACTACAGTATTCACTTTTGTGATGCCTTCTCCTCCATGTTAACACACTGCCAGGTGGCTTCTCCTCCCAACAAATGTTGATCCTGGTTGAGGGATTGACAGAGAGAGACAAGAAAAGCAACCACCGTTCACTCTGCAGAAAATGAGGTCAGTATGGACCCTTTCCTTAGATTCCTTCACTACGTTCATTCAGGCTACATCTATCCCTATCTTCAAGGTATAAGCCAGGCCTAACAACAGGGCATTTCTTTGCCTGACTTCAGGTGCTTAACTGAAAACCAAACCTTACAACAATTTAGCCTTCAATATTAAAGAGAAGAATATAAATCCTGTGTGAAAGATGCATCTCTTAAAATACAGACCTTTAACTATACAGTCATCTAATTTAAATGCACCATACCTATTTTCTTATGCAGTTTATTTCTGGTACCAATCTTTACTCACACTTTAATTAGTCTGGGAAATGGGAAAGATGGGTAGAGATATGAAGTAAGATCTGAGAATTATAACATGAAGAGTCATTTGGGACCATCTGTTTCCAGATTGTCATTTCCTAATCAGGAGGTTGGTCACCCTATGGAAGGGTGGGAGAAGTCATTATGTGGGGAGGTCAGGGAAATTTTAGGGATGGATCTGTGGCTAGAGTCAAATGGAACCTGCAGCCCAGTATCCCCAGGAAGGGACACTGCTCTGTCCCAGAGGGAGGTGAACAAGTTCTTGGAAAGGAGAAAGGCCCAGCGACCTAGTCAGTAATTAGAATCTTAGAATTGGAGAATGAGATAATAGATCAGAATTTACAGAATTGAAGAAAACTCTGGGTGGTGACTATTTTCGTCATCTGAAGAGTGGGGAAATAATTATTTTGGGGGAAAATGCACCTGAGAGAAAGGCCCAGCGACCTAGCCAGTAATTAGAATCTTAGAATTGGAGAATGAGATAATAGATCAGAATTTACAGAATTGAAGAAAACTCTGGATGGTGACTATTTTCGTCATCTGAAGAGTGGGGAAATAATTATTTTGGGGGAAAATGCACCTGAAATTTTGTTTGTTTGTCTGTTTTGGTGGCTGGCTGGTATGGGGATCTGAACCCTTGACTAGTGTTACAAGTTGGTGCTTTAACCGACTGAATTAACCAGCCAGCCCATCTGAAAATTTTCTTTTTCTGTATAAAAATAAAGAAAAAGACAGATTTAGGGGGAAATGTGTTAATAATTTCTGTTTCATTATATCACAGTGTTTAAGTTTCTTTGGGAAGAAAACAAATACAATTAAGACGATGTAATGCAAGTGGCCTCTGCTTACATTTCTTTTTAGCAGTCAGTCAATTTGGACTGGAGAAGCCCGTAGCTGGTTTCTGTCTTCCTCTTAGTCAAGAATCATTTACAAATAGAGAGTCTGATTTGAAAACAATGGAGGAACATGCTTGAAACAAAACCAAACCATGCCTTATTTTCTTTGAAACTTAATCCCATAGAGTTTTAATTTACCTCAAGTTTTCTGAGCATCTTTATAACAGAATTTAGGCCTACTAACTGAAATATTCCAAAATATACTCTTTTCAGGAGTTCGGTTGGGTAACAACATTTCAATAATGTTATGTCTCTGTCTCATATGTGTCCTATCCAGAACACTCTGAATTACCTCCCAGATAGGGGATTGCGGACACACTTATACATATGTGTATATTATAATAAAGGAGACAGATAAATGTCTCCTGGCAGCCAATACCACTGGAGTTAATTAAGCTGAAATGAGAAGGGTGGAGAGTGTCCCGAATCGTGTGGGCCTGTCACAGACAGGAAGGAGGAGAGAATGGGTCTTAAATTGATAGACTCTTGGGTCTATGGCAGGAATGGAAGTTCTCTAGTCCAAATCAGGGATCAGCAACACTCATTAAAGGCTAGAGGGGCCCTTGGGGAGAATGGGAAGAAAAGAAAGAGAAAGGAGATGGGAAAGAAAGTGATACCACAAGGGGCAGCCTGACCAGGTAACACCATCCATTAAATGCACCCACAACATGTGTGCCCCTCTAGGTGGTATCAAAATCACTCATGGACCAAAGGAAGAAGGCACTCCCCGTCATTTACACATTTACAAACCCACTGAGGATACATCTGTGAAGTAATAATAACTTAAAAAGCAAAACAAAACAGTAAAGCAACAGGAACTGAGTCTAACACTCATGGACCAAAGGAAGAAGGCACTCCCCGTCATTTACACATTTACAAACCCACTGAGGATACATTTGTGAAGTAATAATAACTTAAAAAGCAAAACAAAACAGTAAAGCAACAGGAACTGAGTCTAAGGGAGAGATCTGAACGGACTTGGGGTAATATGGGCGGAAGCTTCTTAGAGAAGCCTATTTTGAAATGGGTCTGAAGGAGTGATTGGCATGGATATGAAAATAGGGTCAGTATCCTGAATAAGCCCAGATCGTGCAGTTCACCATAGTACAGAACTCAACATAGTACAGATCGTGCAATGAACCACAGAACAGAACTAAAACTGCAGATGAAATGTTCCAGACTTTATCCATTTGAGGAAACAACTTCTGAATGCTTACACAATGTTTCACAGTAGCAGCTGAGGATACAAGCATGAGTAAGGAACCATCTGGTCCCTTTAGAAATCCTCAAGTTAATAGAGAAGGAACCATATAAACAAATAACTATGATATAGTAGGGCAAGTGTGGAGAAAAAAACGATTAGCCAACAACCATGGTGTGATTACTGTGTGCCAAACCACAGTAACTTTCTATTTGTCTCATTTAATATTCCCAAGCACCCTATGAAGTAGGTACTATTATTATAGACATGATGACACTAAAAGGAGAATAACTTGCTCAAGCAGATGTAATTGCTCAGGGTCACCCACATAAGTGTGTGGTGGGGCTGGGCTTTAAGCCTCTTCCTCTGGATTCAGGGCCATATTCTTTTAACCACTATGCAATTTGCTGTGTACAATGTGCTGTAGGCAGAAAACTAATATTTATTGGAAACTCAGTGTTACTTTAATTCCCTCAATAGTCCTATAAAGTTGGCACTGTGTCTGTGTTATAGATGAGACAACTGAGATTTGGAGTGGAACAGATCCTTAAGATCCATTTGGTATAACTCTGAAGTGCATGTTCCTTCCAGTAAATCAAATCCAAGTAAGAGGACAAAGCAACCAACCACCTGGGATGTCTCAGAAGACTTACGTGTAGGGAGTTCAGCTGAATCTAGAAGAAACCAAAATGGGACCGGCTGTAAAAGAGAGGGAAGGAACGTGGCAGGCGGTGTGACTCACTGGAGCAAAGATGCAGAGGCATGCTTGCCACGGAGGCCTGGGAGGACACTGTGTGGCCACAGCATGGGTTACGACAGGGCTGCCTTGGTAAGCTGCAGCCAGCATATGAAGAACCACTCATTAGTCCATTTTCTGTTGCTTATAACAGAAGATCTGAAACTGGCTCATTTATAAAGAAACAAAATTTATTTCTTACAGTTTCAGGAAACACATCTGGTGAGGGGCTTCTGGGTGGGAACTCGTACAGGGTCCTGTGGCAATGCAAAAAATCACATGGCGAGGATGGCAAGAGCTCTTTCATGTGCTCTTCTTGTAAAGCCACCAGTCCATGCCCATGATGACATTAGTCACCCATGAATGGATTAATCCATTCCTGAGAGCACAGTCCTCATGATCCAATCACCTCTCAAAAGCCTTACCTTTCAAATACCAGAATCTGATTTCCCACCCTTTTAACACTGTTAAAGTGGGGATCAAGTTCCCAAAACATGAACTTTTGGGGGACACATTCAATCCATAGCAGACTGTGTGGCTATTCCACACATAAGAGTGTAGATGTGAGCCTCTGAGTCTGGGGATGCTCGGAGCATGTTATGGAGAATGGCACAATCAGATTTGCATTTTCGACAGATCTCCCTGGAAGCTGTGGCATACGGAGTGAAGGAAAGGCAGCAACTGGATTCATTTAGGTGGCAGAACTGATGAAACACAGGAAATGAGAGAAAGGAGTGTAGGATGAATCTGAGGTGTCTAGCTTGGGAGCCTGAGGACAGACAGATCTCCCTGGAAGCTGTGGCATACGGAGTGAAGGAAAGGCAGCAACTGGATTCATTTAGGTGGCAGAACTGACGAAACAGAGGAAATGAGAGAAAGGAGTGTAGGATGAATCTGAGGTGTCTAGCTTGGGAGCCTGAGGACAGATTACAAAAACTGAAGAGGAAGAGCAGGCTTCTAGGGGAAATGGTGCATTCAGTCTTGGCTTGTTTAGATTGAAACATCCTTGGCATGTTGAGTGGTACTAGGCAGGAAGCAGCTCAAAGATAATTCTGGAACTCCAAGAAAAATATGGAGCTAAACTTTTGTTCATATTACCCTTGTCTAAAACTCAGGCAAAGAGATAATAAGAACAGGATAAAGCAGGCGCATAGTTACTCTGGCTTAGTGTCTTCTTTGTGTTTTGAGGGGAGAAGAGAGTTGCTTGTTTTGTATGGTTTGTTTTCCCTCCCCCTCTTCCTATTTAGTTGGGATTTACTGAGAAAAACCCACTGCAGGCTCTTAATCCAAGTGCTGCTCAGTCTGCAGCAGGCTAACCACATCCTGGGATCCCAGCTCCAGAGAGAACACAAGGCCTAGTGTTCACTGTTGCGGTGAAGCCCTGCTCTGGCCCCCAGCAGGAGCAGTCAAGATCAAAGCTCACAATGCAAATATCCTTCTGATGAAAAACAAACATTCTGCTTCTGATGTGGCCAACCTCCAGTGTTGCAGAAACAATGGAGGAATACGGCATAGATGCTGGCAATAAGTGTCAAGGCAGGATGTACTCAGTTTTACAAAAAGAGTGAGAAAAAGAGAGAGACTGGGGAAAGGGAAGCGGTTGTAGGCAGAGAAATAGAGTATAAAAGTAAGAGCAAAAGGACAAAAGAAACAAAGAAGAGAGAAAGGAAGGAAAGAAACTGAAATCAGCCCATGTCCCAGGGAGTGATACAGCGAACCTTGCAGCAAGGTATAAAGGATGGTATCAGCACATTCTTTTGTTGAGAGCTCTACTCTACAGGGGAGAGAGCAGCACACATGGGATAAGGAACCTTCCATTCTAGTCTCACTGTGCCATAAACTGTCCGTGGGTCTTTAAAATGCCTTGTACCTTTTCAGATTTACTCCCTTAATAGACTCATAAGCACTAGAGACCATCTGCGGCCCTTTCCAGCTGTCTAACATTTATATTCTATGGCTTCTTCCAGATGTTTTCTTATCCTGGCATGCTACCTCCTTTGTTTCTTGGGGACAAGGGTGTCTGATCTCCTGTGGGGTAATGAGACACAGGAAAGGGTGTTTGAGCCATCTCTGCAAACTCTCAGAGGTGCAAAGGGCCCATGTTGAAAATTCCCAACATGTTATGAAATTAACAAATACCAAAGCAGGATTGCCAAAACTCTGGTGGATTTTTACATGCTTATATTTCACAAATTACCCTATCTACAGCGAAAATAAGACTGCCTTTGGGAACAATGTCAAGAGTCTCAATTTGGAGCCTTTTATGAATATGAGGCTTAGTGCTAAATGGCCCACCTGCTCTCCCCTCATAAGCCTGGTCATTTTAGTACCCCCAGGAGCTGAGCACATGGTTGTCACATGGTGAGTAATGAAAAAGTACTTGCTAAATTAATAAATGCACTCATGGGTGAATAAACAATCCACATGTCCTTGGGCTCTGCATATTTCATTAGGAAAATAATAAGGTGACAATATGGTTCTCTGAGAAGCATGCAGATTAAAGTCAGGCCCTATGGCTGGGCAGAACTCCAGAGATCATCCCTAATCAACGGATCTAAGAGACAGAAATGAGTCTCTTAACTAGAAGTGGGAATAACATAGGTTTGTCATAAGTATCCCAAACCAGTCTTCAGCTAGTTTATATTTCTATTATTCATATTTAGAAGAAGGAAGGACAGAACTTTCCAGAAGGCAGACTCTGGGTCCCCTGAAAGAGCACCAACCATGGTTTTATCTGGTATTGTGTGCTTCATAAATGTTTTTCAGGAGATTAGAAGGAAGCAGGTGGTTAAGCAAAATCTTACCCCATGGATAAATAGGAAACTCAAAAGATGGATAAACATGTTGAATTTGGAAAAATCCCAGGACCATACATTGTGGTTTTGATGTTACAAGTGTCCATTCTCCACCCAGCTGAGCAGGTGCTTTTGCCCTCAGAGTTTTATTTTTCAGCCAATGCCTCCTCCTAGATTACCCAACAAGTACTTCTGATTGATGGCTGTAGAGAGGAGAGTTGTCTTGAAGTTACAGTAAAAAACAAACATAAAAACAAAAAAATCAGTTTGCTAAATGTTGGTCTCAGACACCTCAGAATGGTAGAGTCCCTTCCCCAGGTTTGCCATGGATATACCCCTAACAGACTATGCAAATCAAATTCATAGTCCTTGGAAGGAGAAAAACACAACTTATTCTCCTTCCTCACAGGGTTCATGAAGAGGATTAATGATTTAATAAGCATTAAGTACTTTGCAAGCCACAGGTGACTGGGAAGCATTATTAGGACCACATTTTTCCTGCCAAAGTGGTTCAGGCTTTGAACAGAAGGTTAAATCCCAGGAGAAATGTCTACTTCTAATAGAGGAAGCTAGATGCCTAATCTTGAGTAATATGATGCCTGTTAAAATGACCTAGGTTGTCCAGTCACTGGTGGCAAGGACAGATATGGATAAAATGAAGACAACAATATCCCCCAAAGCACTATTGAAAGTAACTGAAGTAATAAGCAATTCCAATTAACAGTGGCCTCTGCAGCACCAGCAGAAATGCTTCAGTTAGACTGATGTCTCTGAACTTTCTCCCTCTCTCAAGTCTAAAACTCACTTCACTGTTTTGTAAACTACTGCTCTGTTAACAATGTCCCATCATTAACTTCAGTCACATCCAGACTCTACGTGCACACGAATGTGACTTAGTCAAACTGCAATGATTGTGTTTATTTGCTATAACACAGGTGGGTTCCAAGACTCCTGTTAGCAGAGAAAATACAGAGTTATTATGTTCACTTTAGGCTTAGATATGTCTCCTTCCTATTCCCAGGAATATTTCTTCCTGACTCTATATTTACTCCCAAAGAACAAATAATGCGAAATGGTTAGGCAGCTAAAGTTTCTTAAAAGCTCTATCCTACCTTATAAAATGATACTCTATTTATTTTGCAACCTAGAGTGCCTAAAACTCTAAAATAACCCAAGTCACCAAAAAACGGAGAAACTTCGGATGCTTTTAAGAAGGAAACAACTCTAAATCAGGAGTCCTGACCCCTAATTCCATCTGTGTTCTATCATTTCTGCAAAGTTTTAATTTTCAGAACAAACAGGGCTGTGAAGAATAGATTTTAGGATGAGAGAATAGAGAAGGTTATGAAGCTATTGTAGAACTTCAGGAGAAATATAATGAGACACTGAATCAAACTAGTAGTGGTGGGATTTCAAACATGGATTGATTTCCTACGTGTGCCAGGCTTTGTGTTAGGAGCTAAGTCTTCACTGCCATCAAGGGTCTCTGTCTCTGTAAACACTCAACACATATAAATAATCATTACATGTACTAACTGCTACAACTACAGTGAATAAAATTTCCCAGAATCACAAGTTGAGAAGAAATAAGTTGAGACTAGGATAGTCACCAAAGACTTCACAAAATTCTGTGCCCCATAAATATGTACAATTATTACATGTTGTATTAGTCCACTTCTGTTGCTTATAAAAAAATACCTGGAACTAGGTGATTTGTAACAAAACAAAATTTATTATGTACAGTTTCAGAGGCTGGGAATCTACAGTGCAGGGAACACATCTTGGTGGTGGCAACGGTTATGCAGGGTCTCACATTGTGAAATAGTATGTACAATTATTACATGTTGTATTAGTCCACTTCTGTTGCTTATAACAAAATACCTGGAACTAGGTGATTTGTAACAAAACAAAATTTATTATGTACAGTTTCAGAGGCTGGGAAGTCCATAGTGCAGGGAACACATCTTGGTGGTGGCAACGGTTATGCAGGGTCTCACATTGTGAAATAGTGGAGCAGAGAGGGCAGAGAGAGTAACCTCTTCACTTACTCTCTTTTTTAAGAACCATGACCCTCAGAACCATGACCATGACCACCATTTTTAATCCATTCATTATGACATGGTCCTGCAATCTAATCACCTCTTCAAAGCCCCACCTTTCAATTACCATAATAGGATTTCCCGCCCTCTTAACACTGTCATAGTGGGGGTCAAGTTTTGGGGGGACACTCAATCCAAGGCATATGTCAATAAAAAAATAATTAAAAAAAAATTAAATGTCATACTGAGTAGGATTTCACCCATTTTGGAAAAAGGGAAATAGCTTTCCAGGCAGCATGAGGCATGCATAAGTTTGGCATATTGAGTCACTCATTCATTCATTCATTTATCCATCCAATCATTCATTTCTTCATTATTCATTTGTTCATCAGGACAATAAGCCAGGCTCTTATGTGGGGCCCTGGATATATAATATTGAGTAAAGCAAGCCCAGTGGTAAACAGATGAAAATGTGGTGGATGACAGGCTGTGAAGTTTCAGTTGTATCCTGATAGTCACTAGGGATTCAATTGAGGTTTTCTGAGCAGGAAAATGATATGATCACAACTTCTATTAAGTAAAATAGCTCTGGCCAAAAGTAAAATTAAAAAATGGAGGGTTAGAGAAGTTGATGACTGAGAGCCTAATTATGAAGATACTGCTACGGTCTAGAAACAGGATGACAAGATCTGGCCAGGACAAGGGCAGTGGGCATGGGGACAATGATAAAGGTTTGCAAACTGTGAGCAGAATGAAAAGAATTCTGAGAGCTGGCCAGGCACAGAGCCCCAGCCTCGGTTTTCTGGCTTGGGTAAGTGGACGGGACATGAGTCTGTTACCCAACTGAGAGGCCCTGGGAGGAGGGAAGTTAGACAAGAGAGTGAAAGATGATGATTTTACTTTGGGGTATGTTAAGTCTGAGAATTTTCTGGGTCATCTATGTAGGAACGTCCAGTGGACATGCCTAAAGTTCAGGATACAGGCAAGGGCTAAAAAAAGGGATGTGAGAGTCATCTGCAAACAAGAGACAGTTGATGAAACCCTACTAATAGCCTATTAAAGACATATGCAGAATGATGATCTAGTTAAAAAAAAAAGAAAAGAAATCTACGGCAGGGCAGAACCAGGAAAGAGCTTGGTGGCTGTCATAAACCAACAAGGCAAGAGGGAGTTTCTAGAAAGAGGCTGGCAAGCAGCAAAAAGGGCTGAAAACACAAAATCTTTTCCATTTCTTTTAACCTCCCACCAAATGTGCTCACCCCATTTGCAGACACATCCTCAGTATCTCCTCTTAATCTGTATTTTTAATATTTATATGTGGCTATGGCGGATGTAATAGTTACATATGAAACTCCATTAACACTAGGATTTTCTGTCTCTACTTTGGTGAGGCATCCAACGTGATCAAAAGTTAGGAATGAAGAGCAAACATGTGGCATTATTATTATTATTATTATTATTATTATTATTATTATTATTATTATTATTTTGGTGGCTGGCTGGTACAGGGATCTGAACCTGTGACCCTAGGCTGCACTCTAACCAACTGAGCTACCTGGCCAGCCCGTATGTCAAATTATGAAAGCGGGGCTCAAAGGTACCCAAAGTGCTCAACATGTAAACTTCTATAAAATATATTTTATTGCCATCATGGTTAATAAATAGGTTTTCTAAGTTATAAGATAAAGTCATTTACTTTATAGCATTTCCAGAAAAATCTCAATTGCAGAAATGCTGCATTTCCAAGAAACCATTTCTTCAACTCTGTTTTCTCTCCTGTCTTATTCTTTGGATAACCAATGGCAAATTTCTGGAAGGGGAAGCTGCGAAACTAAATCAAACTAGTACCACAAATAAACATCAACTGACATCTTCATAGCAGTTTGCTTAGTGTTTAAGATCAAAGAGCAAAGCATCTTCCCTGTTAAGCATCTCTTAATAAGTGTTGGGTTTTGTTTGTTTGTTTTTTAAGTTACGAGCTGTCAGGATAGATATTTTTCCTTTTCATAAAAGTAATATACAATATTTTATTCTGTTTTTGTTTTAATTTCATTTAAAATAAATATGGTCAGAAAAATACAAGAGTAAAAACATAACAACTCAGGCCCAATTTGAGCTTGAGTAATTAGGCCAAACTCCTTGTCCTGTGTGATGCCCCCTGGAAATCATCTAATTCCTGGTTTCTCTTTGACTGAAGTTAAAGCTCTTTACTCACATTAGATCCATAGAGAGGGAGATTCCAAAAGAGGCCGGTTGACCTACAGGCTATCAGGAATGTCTGCTGAATCAGTGATTCTTCACTTTAAAAGTAGTAAGTCGGGGGGAGTGAAGAGATAATGTCTAGAGTTGATCATCAAGGAAATGTAGCATAAGCATATTATTAAAGTTAAAAAGAGCTAAATGTGGAAACTGTTGAAAGTGGTTTGCTCTGGGAAATGAGCTGGGGATTGAGGATGGTGGGAAGGGCTTAAGCAGAAGACTGAGCTTTGCATTATAAGACATTCTGTACTTCGCAATTTTTTTAACCAAAGGCATTTTTACTTGGATAATGTGAAAGTGGTAAAAAAAAATTTTAAATATTATTATATGTATGGTTATTTTGTCTTATGTAATGTATAGTTTTGAATTTAGACTCACAGAGTCACAAAAAGACTCTTCTATTTTACAAATAAAAAGACTGAGACTCAGATAAGTTAAGTGAGTTACCCAAGGTCATGGAGCACAGAGCCAAATCAAGAATCCAGCTCTCTTGCTACATCTGTGCTTTAACCATGTACCCCCTCAAGCTGCCCCTTTTTTATGAATTTCACAGGACAAGAACAGATTCATTCTTATTCAGGAATATTCAGATGATTCCATAGGCCCTCCTGGAAAATGATTATATCCCAGCTCAGCCTCACTAGCCATTATTTCTAATGTTAGAGAGAAGAATGAGGAAAGTTCCAGGAGCTGGGGTATTGAGTTGTAATTTCCAAAATTAAAGTCTGCTTCTAGGGGGAGAGAGACCACAGCACCCTGGATGGCCGTCACCACTGATGAAATTCCATGGCCAGGTGTGTTAGTTTGCTAGGGCTGTCATAACAAAGTATTACAAACTGGGTGGCTTAAACAAAAGAGGTTATTATCTCATAGCTCTGGAGAACAGAAGTCCAAAGTCAAGGTGTGAGCAGGGTTGGTTCCCTCGAAGGGGCTGTGAGGGAAGGATCTGTTCTAGGCCTCTCTCCATGGCTTGCTTGTAGATGACCGTCTTCTCTCTGTGTCTCTTCACATGGTCTTCCCTCCCTTCTATTAAATAAAATAGAGAATGCTGCTAACCACAGCATTATTTCTTCTAAATGAACACATACTCTAGGATGCTTTAGGATCAAAGGAAGTAATAGTATTTAAATTATAAATAAATATGTATACCTATATACATACATATATGTATAATATTATAATATATTGATATAATGTTATGTTACAAACATAAAAAATGTTACAGAACAGAGTCAACATCCAATAATATAAAAGCATTCACCTAATAGATACACCAACAGGTTCAACCCTCAAGTGGATCTGTCACATTTTAAGAGGTCTTGTCAATTATGACTTGTAGCTGAATGGAGTCTGAGCACCTTGAACTGGGAAAACACACATAAAAATTTTAAATCCAATTTACTTTTCCATTCGACCATGATATTTACTTTTTGCTTTTCACTCAGAAAGAAAAACAAAGATAACAGCTTTACCCTCTGATTTCCAGTCAACTCTTCATCTACAGGTGTTTACAAGGGCACGTCTCCTCAATGTAAGTTTTTTTTTTTTTTGGTGGCTGGCCGGTAGGGGGATCAGAACCCATGACTCGGGGGTTACAAGGCTGTGCTCTAACCAACTGAACTAACCGGCCAGCCTCAATGTAAGTTTTTTTTTTTTTTGGTGGCTGGCCGGTAGGGGGATCAGAACCCATGACTCGGGTGTTACAAGGCTGTGCTCTAACCAACTGAACTAACCGGCCAGCCTCAATGTAAGTTTAAAAGGGGAAAAATTTCCTCCCATCAGGTCTGTCTAATTAATAGTTCTTCTATAATATGTACTTGTGTATTAACCTCAAATGCTTTTGCAAATATATTTATCTAACTAGGCTTAACTATTCTGGGTTAATTTTGAACACAAGTTCTGCCAGCAATATAATAGAGAATAGCAAATATTTCTCATGGGAATGAATTATATAAAGCTGATAGTTTTACAAGTACACCTATTTCTCACTCTTAGTTTATCTGTTTTCATTAATACATTTCACTCACTGTTCACTGAGTCATTCAACAATCATGGGTAAAGCCCAACCTAAAAGTGGGTTGATTTCTTTAAATGTATAATATTTCTGCTTGTAATTGAAACATATTGTTTAGAATAAAAGCAATGTTGCACATGTAGACTTGGTTTTTTGTATTCAATAAATGCACATGTAATCATAAATAGATACTGAGAAAAAATAAAGTATGTCCATACCCATAACCAAAACATAAAATAAAATGAGTTATGTTTTCTTATGAAAAAATTTTTTTTCTCCTTTTCTTTAATCTTTTTTTTCCAAATAGTCCTTGCCCTGATGGAGGCCTGGCTTTCCCTTGAAAATACCATTTTGTAATCCTTAATAACCCTTTCCAATTCTGGCCACTGCTTCTTCAACTTCTGTTGAACTTCAAGGGCAAAGAAGAACAATCAGAAAAGTCCTTGCTCTCTACTGTCTCCAGATACTTGACCCCATACAATCTCTCAATGAACTCCATTCCATTCTGTAAGGTATTGCAAGGTGCGGCAGGTCACACTCACTAATCCCTTCTCAGGGAGTGTGCTCAGAATCCTGGCTGAGTGACCATATGGCCTTGTGACCTGATTATCTCAACACGGCTGTCGTAAGGAGAGACATCTGACTCAAGCCACACCAATCAGATCCCTTCTCTCTCCAGAATTTGGAATTAGAATATTCTTGGTGTAGAATGCTGTGAAAAATGGTATTAAAAATAGCAGTGGAAGAAGAAATACATACATTTATATTCATTCATTCGTTCATTCATTCATTCATTCTTCTCCAAATATATACTCAGAGCCTGCTGCTAGCTAAGCACTATGGCAAGTCCTATATTGTATAGTGTTTTCAGAAGGTAAGTGGAATAATTTAGCAAAAGCATAGTGTTCACATGGGAAGTTGGCAAATTATGTTGAGATTACAATTGCAGCCGTTTCTGATGGCAGGCCAGAGGTTTTGGGTTTTATCCTGGAGTTAAAATGAAAAGGCAGCTGGTTTTACAGAATGCTTCTTAACCAGTTCACATCAAGAAGTCCTCTGCTTCTCCATCACTTGCCTTTCAAGACTCATACTTTGAATGTAACCAACACTGACTAAAGTACAATTCCAGCTTACCCTTTTTATTACTAGGATTGAACTGTCTGTTAGACCGTGGCTCTCTCTGACTCTAATGCAAGGCAAACTCTAATCAAATAAAAGAGAAGAACATGGCCTCTCTGTAGGTCTGTTTCTTCCAGTAGATTGCACATTCCTTGAGGACTGGTGCTTTGTTAATATGTTTCTATCTCTGCAACCTACTCCCTCAGATGCTCAGTCAATATGTGCATACCTGAGCTGAATAAGAAACATGCATCATATGCTTGGAGATGCAACTGGGGTGGAAAGAGGTTTTTTTTTTTTTTTTTTTAAAGGGCACTCAGGATTTCTGAAGGAATACCTTGCTGGGCATGGAGAGTAAGTCTGGGAAATGTGCCTTCTTTGGCATAAGAAGAGGGTGGGAGGAAAGAAAGGTGGAAAGCGAGCCAAATACTTTCACAGAACAACACCATGTCCTAAGGAAAGAATGATTTAACGGTATGCAACACATCTGTGCTTGCCCAACGGCACAGTGATTAAGAAATACTGTTATCACCTTCAAAAGCAAGTTTTCTGAAACATTAAATACGATAACCTCCTGGTGGATTTTTCCACAGCAATTGCAATAACCACTTCTAATCATGCCACAGAAAAGATAAGGCAGGTTGAGATCTGAGAGAAGGGACACAGGCTGTGCATGAGGAAATGCTGTTCTCAAATGTAATCTATCAGGATACAATCTATCAAGTGCTCCCCTCAAGAGACCAACTGCAGTTCAAAAACTTTTTTCTTTCAGTGTCCTGGGCTTGTGATAACTGGAATTATAAAGATTTGGGCAGTTAGTGTCCAAGGAGCTGTACAACTGTAAATTGGCCTATTTGACTCCAAGCCCTACATTGTTTTAACTAGCCAAATACAGCTTTTTCTAAGGTGATTAAAAAAAATCCTATTTACAAAATTCTAGAACACATTAACAATCAAAGAATTAATATGAATTTTAATGCTGCTGCCAAAACCCCCCAAAATTATTTGTTCTTTTAATCTTCATATATTTGTTATTTGAAGCACATGAAAGAACTTTTAGAAGTGTGACTAGCTCACAGTGTCTTTCTCAATGATAAAGATATGCTTCAACTTATTTTTAATATAGGTCAAGTATGATAAACTTTTTTATGCTGTGCAAGAAAAAACAAACAAACAAACAAACCTGCAATTGGTTTAGTATGACAATATTAGGGCAAGATCCAAAAAATGAAGGTTTCTTTTCACGTGGCTACCATCCATCCCCTTCCTGAATCAACTAGAAGAATGAGCAAAGAGTTGGTGGATTCCAGACTGAGAAGGTGAACTTCCCTACCAGTAAGCCAGGAAGTGGAGATACTTCAGGAAGTCCTTTTGATCATATAATATCCTGAAGCACAACGCAACTTAATAATGTAGAATAGAATGCTGGAAATTTTTGAAAAAAGTATCTTTCCATCTCTACTGCCACCTCCCCACCCTCCCGCCCTTCAAGCCCCTACCAGCCCAAGTTAATTTATGACAGCAGATATTTCTCAGACCTTTACATAGAAGGGTAAGCCCTTCTTTCAAACTGCGTAACTACAGCATCTTCTGTAAAGTCAAACATTACTTAAAGAAATCTATTCATTCATTCATTCATTCATTCATTCGACAAGTGTTCACTGAGTTGACCCACCACATTCTCTAGGCATTGGGAATATAGCTGTGAACAGTGGAAGACAGACAAGAGACCAATAAACAATATATAGTATGTGCACTATATATACTACAGTATGTAAAAATATATACTCTCCTAGTTTCTGGTGTTTGCTGGCAATCCTTGCCATTACTTGGCTTGTAGACATATCCCCTGACCTCTACCTTCATGTTCACATAGGATTCTCCCTGTGTGTGTGTGCCTGTATTCAAATTTCACCATTTTATAAGGACACTGGTCATATTGGATTAGTGGCCCACCCTATGCTAGGATGATTTTATCTTAACTAATTACATCCGCAATGATCTTGTTTCCAACTAAGGTCACATTCTGAGGTACTGGGGGTTAGGACTTCAAACCACAAATATTGGGGGGACTTATTCAACCTATAATAGTGGATAAAATATGTAAGAGTAGAAAGACTGAAGAAGAGAGCCAAGTATCAATAAAACAGTTCTGGATACGAAAATTGAAGGAAAGTGCTGTGAAATGGGAGTTTCCCAGTGCCTGGGACCTGCCCCTTAGAGTCTAACTATTCCAACCTGGTGGGAAAGAGCTGGTGAGCAGACTCACATTAAAGCTGCTTTGCACAGCATGCATGACATTTTTGCACAGCGTGGAAGTGGGCAGTGGCAGACACGAATGAATTATTCTGCATCCACTTTAGGCTTTGGCTCTGTAAGAGAGCATTCCTTACTGTATACAACTTTCAGAATTCTGCCTTCAGTATATGTGTAGCATTTACTGTTTGCAACACTCATTTAGCAAAGCTGTCATCTAGTATTATGTGCATTTTATATGTATGCTCTGTCTCTACAACTATATCCTAGAAACTTTCAGTTTTCTAAGAGAGCATTCCTTACTGTGTACAACTTTCAGAATTCTGCCTTCAGTATATGTGTAGCATTTACTGTTTGCAACACTCATTTAGCAAAGCTGTCATCTAGTGTTATGTGCATTTTATATGTATGCTCTGTCTCTACAACTATATCCTAGAAACTTTCAGTTTTCCCAAAGTATATTTTGTGCACGTGTTTTACATTATATGCACACAAATATATAAAGAGGTGTCTCTCTAAAAAAATTAAGTAGTTGAGAATGGAAATTTATAAACCATTTTCTGAGATTTCTTCTTTAAAAAGTTTCTCCTTTTAGATAGTTGTTCTAGACCTCATGGACATTTCTAAAGAATGCACAACTTAATTCACTGCTTAAAAGAACTATAAGGGTATATTCATATTTTTCCCCAATAAATACAGGTTAAAAGCATACCATACAAAGAACATACTTCTCTAGCAAACTGAGAAATACTGACTCTGTCACATAAGTTATAATTTAAAATAAAATGCACCCATGTAAAATTGTTAAAGTGTTAAAAATATTTGAAAACTAGTAAATCCGTTTTAAAGTTCTATTTTTCTAGTTTAGAAGTAAGGATCAGGATAGCATATCTGACTTTGTTAATTCAGGCCTTCTTTCAACCAGAGATTAATACGACAGGCCTATGGCCTGACCACATTCTTGAGTAGTTGTTGACCCAAAGCCATGCACATTATTTCATAGTCAGTAAATCTCACTAACCAAAGCCAGTTGTTTCTTACTTTTGCCCAAATCCTGCTGTGCTAAGGCCATAGCTAATGACCCACAGACAACTGCTAATGAGTCAATTCTGTTCAGTTCACTGAAGTTTTAAGATGGGTAAGACCTGACCCCTTCTCTTAGGAGCATACAGTCTAGTGGAGGAAGACAAATAGATCCTAGCAATAGCCAGCACTTTTAACTCTGTGCTAAATACTGCAGTAAGTTCTGTAGTAGTGCCTTTAATTCTCATATCAGCCCTATAAAGAAAGGAGCATTGCTATACCCATGTCACCACTGAGAAAACTGAGGTCTAGAAAAGTGAGTCAATTGCCACAAAGTCACATAGCTAGTTTATCCACTTTGCCCCACACCTAGCTTTTCACTGCCATTCTGTAACTCAATGGTTCCTTTGCTGCTCTAACAGGAATGGTACTATCCAAAGAGAGTTCTCTTAATGTCCTGTGAGTGCTGCAATGCACAAATAAAGGAAAATCAATCGAGAAGAGCCAGAGACTCTAGGCAAGAGAGAAAGGTGTTCTCTTCCATACAGTAACAAGTAGCTTAAGGTGCCCACTTTAGATTAGACCTGATCACTCCAGTTCACTGCAGGCCCCACCAGTCCTGACTGTCTTACACTCAGCATGTTTCACTACTTTATGGTTAATGACCACATATTCTTGGCTGATGGTTCTCAATCCTGATTGTACTTTGAAATTACCTGGGGAGCTTTTAAATCTCCTAATGCCCAGAATTAACCACAGACTAATTAAAATCAGGATCTCTTGGAGAGAGATCCAGTTATGAGGGTTTTTAAAATTTCCCAAGTGTCTCCAATATATGGTCAGGTTTGAGAACCAGTGCTGTAGACTGTACACCAGTGCCTCTCATCTGGGAGCTCTTTAGCCCTCCAGGGAACATTTGGCAATGTATAGAGACATTTTTGTTTATTACAACTAGGGGGAGAGGATGGTACTTGCAGATAGTGGATAGAGGCTAAGCATGCTACTGAACGTCCTATAATACAAAGGAAAGCCCCCCACAACAAGTAATTGTCTGCCCCAAAATGTCAATAGCATTGAGGTAGAGAAACCTTGATGTACACAATACTTCCTTTTAGTTCAATTGATCTAACTTGTACATAACCTACTCACAGGAACTACGCAATCAACTATCAAGTGGATCTGAAAGACTCTCTGCAAGACACACATTCAAAGAAATTAGAAATCTTGTACAGGCGTCCCAAAATATTGCTTTGCAAGGTTTCCAAAAGATAGTATATGCAATCTTGGTCATGTTTGGACCAGTTTTTTACAAAAGATTTGAGATGAAAATGTGTCTAGAGCCGTGTGCAATATATCTTTCCCCACAATTTCCTCTGAACACTTTTAGATTACAAAACATGATATGATAAAGCCTGCAGTTAGCACATTATGTCTCCTCTGCATTCAACTCTACATGCCCAAGGCTGCTTATGGTGAATACATGCAGTTCTCTGCCCAAGGGCATCTTTCTGTTGAGAGTACACACGATCCTCACAGAGATGCTAGCCAGAAGTATCAGAGAGTTAGTGCCCCAGAAGCAGCCCTGAATCAAAAGATGGATGGAGAGCTGGTAAATAAGTTGTAGCCAGCTTTCTCCCCCTCAGTTGGGATATGCTGAGCTCTAGAGGGATTGAACCAAACGAATTTCTTGCACATAGGTCCTTGTCTCAGGTTTTCCTCTTGGGGCACCCCAACAAAGAACAAACCTCAAAATAGATGAAATGATCAGATATGCATAGCACACTCAAAAATGAAAGGAACTTGAAGACACCTGAGTCAATCCTGATGCAAACAAAAAATCTTCAACAACGTATTCTTAATATGCTCAGAGACAAACAGAAATATTGCAATAGGGCTGGCCCGTTAGCTCAGTTGGTTAGAGTGTGGTGCTAGTAACAGCAAAGTCCAGTGTTCGATCCTTGTACTGGCCAGACACCAAAAAAAAAAAAAAAATCAAAAGAAAAGAAAATTTGCATCCACAAAACAACAAGAAAATGCTGTAAATAAGAAGGGAGCAATCAGAGAACAAGAAAATGGTTTTGGAACTTAGATATATGACAGATGAAATGGAAAGAGAATCAATACAAGAGTTGTAGACAAAAATCTTCTAAATCTCCGGGAAAAAGAACAAAAATAGAAAGAGATGGACAATTGGATAAAAAAAGTAATAAGACAACAACAAAAAGCAGTTTATTAGTGGGTCAATAAGACAGTCCAATATCCAACTAATAGGATTTCCACACTCAGAAAGCAAAGAAAAAGGAGAATTGTCAAAGAAATACAAGAAAATCTTCCAGAACCGCAGGGTAAGAATCTTCAGACCCAGGTCCCAACTTTCTTGGTAAATCCTACCCTTCGTGTCTCAGTTATTTTTTCATGACACCCCTAGGCCCCCCCACAAAATACCTAATAATTCTGTTTCTTAAGTCGTTAGGCCCAAACAACATACTGAGTATTTATGTCCTAAAACTTAGCACCTGTTGTGCACTATACAACTTTTCAGACCGTGGAATTATACTGGATACTGCCACCCTCTCTTCCTGTTCCACACTAATTTTCATTTAATTTCTTTCTTTTTCCTTTTTTTTTTTAACAGCTACTGCAGAAACCTAGCTTTGCAAAGACATTGTATCATTGAAGGAATGTAGCAATCGAATGTTGAAACTCAAGTAACGGTTTGCCTGGTGTCCAACAGATGTTGCTATGTTTCCTTGGAATTTAAAAATATTTCATAGCAACCTTGTGAGTTCCCTGGGGTACCCTATGCAGCCTAGGGCACCTCTACTCACAGTTTGGAAACCCTTGCTTTGGCCTATTAGTGCCCATCAAATGCTTAGCAAATTGATTAGCAAAAGCCCCACATCAAAGCAAATCACTATATGTAACTTGGAATATCAGTGGAAAAGAAGTTACTAAAAGTTTCCAGAAAGAAGAAACAGGTCACAAAGGAAGCAAATAAGAATGGCATAAGATTTCTCAGCAGTCACTCTAGAAACTGCTGAAGGAAAATGACAGCTAATTTAGAATATCATACCTAATTCATCAAGTGAGAGAATAAAGATATTTTCAGGCATTGACCTCCCAAACATCTTTCTCAGGAAACTGCTGGAGAATGTGCTCCAGCAAAACTAGGGAGTAAACCGAGAGTGAAAATAACATTGGATAAACTGACACAGGAGGAAGCCAAGGACAGCTCCAGGAAGATGTTCAAGGCAAAGACAGGACCATTCCACAGTGGCAGGGCTCCCAGAAAAATAATAAACAGAATGGGGGGTCATTTGATATGTATGAGCATTTGAAAAAAATATTGCAAGAAATTTGATAAATTTATTGTTGAATTGACAAGAAAAAAAAATGAGATAGGTATTAAAAAAATAAGCATCCAGGAAGATGTTCAAGGCAAAGACAGGAGCATTCCACAGTGGCAGGGCTCCCAGGAAAATAATAAACAGAATGGGTGGGTCATTTGATATGTATGAGCATTTGAAAAAAATATTGCAAGAAATCTGATAAATTTATTGTTGAATTGACAAGAAAAAAAAATGAGATAGGTATTAAAAAAATAAGCAAATAGAAAAAAGAGAAGCAGTTAGTAACTCCAAGAAACCTAATCACAGAATATTACTTGGCTGGAAAATGGAACAATATTGTCATGGTCATAATTTTATAAACATAAAATGATTTAATCAACAGCGCCTAAAACTAATATATCAAGAAATAGCAGTATAAGCAAATCACTTAAAATATTAAAAACACATATTTTAATATATTAGAATATATATCTTAATATTAGGATATCCATTTTAATATTCTCACTTTTATATTCTGGGAAGTACAAAAGGGTACTTCAAAAAGTTCATGAAAAGATTCATATCACCTTTGTTTCTATTTTTCCACAAACTCTTTGAAGTACCCTCATATATTCTGATATTCTGGGCTGGAGATGGTGTGGGAAAGAGTAAACAAAGAAATGCTATAGTCTATATTATTTCAATTTAGAAAAAATTTTAAAAAGGAAGGAAAGAACAGAGAAAAATATAGGAATATCGCAAGCAAAAAAGAAAACTCATTAACCTTGATTTTCACTGCAGATGAAAGAATGTTTCAGATGAAAGTATTTCAAATGCAAGGCCCCAAATAGCCAAATAATTACCTATATTTTAAATTTCGCTTTGCTTATGTAACCCTACTATATAAGTCACTTCGTCTGTGAAGCAATCTTTTCAACTTCAGATATCTTGAGTACCTTCCTCTCTGATCATTTCATAAGTTCTGTGACAGCATTTATTCCTTTTATTAATATTATTTTATAAAATGTATTTGTAATTTACATAAATGTAATTTATTATGCTATACCTGTCTCCCCTCTGGACTATTCTTTTTTAGAAAGACAGGAGTTTCATCTCATTCCTGTATAAATTTTTGCTTCAATATACCAACAAGGTCTCACCTTACAAATATTAGAAGAAAAATCCATTATTTTAATAATATTATGTAGCTATTATACACTATATTTAATCAATTCAAACTACCCACTTATTCCCCCCATATTTTACTGCCTCTGAATTTGAGAATGTACCTTGAAACTGCTGGCACCTTAAAATCACTGGAGGCTTGGCTGGAAGCTGAGATCTTCCATAGTATTTACAATAGCTCCTGTCATTCATCCCAGGGTCCTCCCAACCACTTTCAATTAAATTATCTGCCTAAACATTCTTTTAACTCACAGTGAAAATGTAAATTGAGACCTAAATACTTATTAGAACCGATTTGTGATTCAAAAATCTCAGGAGATATTTTTTCTTCCTCCTACTAGAATCAAATCTAAGATGTGCAAGTTTCTTTATTGTCTCATTCTGTGTGATGGTTCATTTTTCATTTTTCCCTGCATTGAAGAGATTGCCCTTTGGTGTCCCAACTTTAAGCAACCATTCTATTAGACTCCCCATCTTAGACATTTCTTTCTCTCTTAGAGGTACATAAACAATGATTTATCTTTTCAACTGGATGGTCCCTTGGATCCCATGAAATATAGCACTAAATAATAGAATAAAAAACTAAAGTATAAGACTGGCTTAATAACATTAATGTATATAAGTACATTTATGTCAATTTACATAAAAACCATTATGAAAATTTACATTTTTAATAAAAGAAATATTTTGGCTTCTTTTGGCTAATCAGATCTCCACATTCCTATAACTACTAGAGTATTTTTCAAACAAGTTTGAATTTTGCAGTGTAGGTTATATCTTTACTTGTTGGCTTTCCCTTTACAAAACACTTTTCTGTATGTTCTTGCATAATCAGCATTTTAGTATGGATTTCACATTTGCCCACAAAAAAACACAGCAGCCTACGCTGTGGTCTGGTTGATGGAAAACATCTGATTCTACTAAAAATAATCAACAAAATACAGCCACGTGGTGTCATAACTCTCACCCCTATAAAGCAAATAAACTCTCCGTGGGCATCTGTCACACTGTTCAGTTCCCTAACACGGCAAATTCCAAATTGTTCCTTGTGCCCCGTGGTGTCATAACTCTCACCCCTATAAAGCAAATAAACTCTCCATGGGCATCTGTCACACTGTTCAGTTCCCTAACACGGCAAATTCCAAATTGTTCCTTGTGCCCCCAAAGGACTGTACATAACATATAATTAAACCCTTTAACTTACATGAGTGAACCCTCTATTTGAAAATAATACTTAGCATGAGATGTGACATATTATATAGTTAGTAATTATTTACTGATTACTATGTTCCAGCAATGAGTTAACTGCTTTATAAACAATCTATTTATGCCTCACAACAAACCTACAGACAGGAAACTTCTTTTGCTGATTAAGAAATCGAGACTTGTAGTTAAATAACTTGCACAAGATCACAAAACTAGAAAGAGGTAGAATAAGAATTCAAGCCCAGACTCTAGGCCTACCGTCTAAACCACTGAACTATACTGCTTTGAAAAAAAAATCGTGGTGAGAAGAAATAATTGCAGTTTGAACAGCAGGGCAAATAAAATGGACATGTCAGATGCAGTAACACTCAGCAACCAGTCCAATTTTAGACAGATCCTCCCACACTTATTAATATGCCAAGAATGAAGCTTTGAACCACAGGGAGGAGCAGTAGTCTTAACAAATACTGAGCTAAAGTACGGGTCATCGTTTTAATTTCCATTATAACCACTATTCATCATGAACTTTTCCATCTTCTCTATCCCATGTTGAGAGTGGGGCTCATTTGCATGGATCTGTTAGGACACTGATTTCGTGGTGGGTATTACATATTTTATCTTAAGTCTTACTCTGCAGGCCAGAGCTAAAAGCAAGCATTAATATAGATCAAGGCCAGTGAAGTGGGTAATGAGGTCTGGTATATAAAACACTTGCATAAATGCAGGGGAAATTCTGGCTTTTCTTTAACATTAACAGCTTTGAAATGCATCATTTGATATAGAATGCATAGTAGGCCAATAGCTGCTGGAGAATCATTTCCCTTCACCAAACACAGCACTGGTAGCTTCGGCTACACGACTTTCACAAATACGGAGCTATGCACAGTGAGTTATTTTTAACACACACTCCATGGGGTGACTGCTAAAATGCACCACTGGATGCGAAGGACATTACCCACCACAGTAGAAATAAGGAATTCAAGGGCCGTTCCGATCAGCTTCACTGAAGGGATATGGTCTGAATTCTCACGCTGACACAGAAGCTTTAGAAAGAAACAATTAAAATATCTAAGCAGACAGTCTTCATCTCCTCGGGTTCTTACATATTCAGACTTGTAGGTCCCTGAGCCACAGAGGGGCAAAAGAAAGGTGGTTATAAATATATCATTAAAAGGATAATTACCTTTTCCTATAACTTTTAAAATCATGTCTGGCTCCTATTTCATCAACTGTCTTTGAAGACTGGTTCATATTATGCGCTTCCTAGGTCTATAAAGTCACTTCTGTATTTTTCTTCTCTACAGAGCAAGGTATACTTCTCATTATCTGACACATACTGTTTATCACTATAATCCAGTAGCACGAGTGGTGGATGATGGCAGGCACAAAAAAGAGTAACTAATCCATAAATTCTTTCTCTCCCTTCCTTCCTTTCTCCCTTTCTTCTCTCCCTCCCTCCCTCTTTCCCCTCCCCCCCTTTTTCCTCCCTCCTTCCTTCCATCCATCCATTCTTCCATTTTTGCTTTCTAACACATTTTCCTAGCCTGATGTGTGCCAGGTACTGTGCTATATGCTGGGGTCACACTAATTTGTATCACTAATCTCAAGAACTTCACAGTCAGCCTCACACGCCCTGCTTCCTCAATTACTTTAAACTCCCAGAAATCAGAGGCCACGCCTTACACCTCTTTGATCCTTTCTCTGTCCACTGGGCAAAGTCTCGAGTTTGTGTAGTATGCGGCAGGATGAACCTGGTGAGGTGTCCTGATTTCCAGCTCTATCATTTACAAGGTAACATCAGACAAGTCACCCACTCTCTGGAACTTCCATATGCTCCTGTGTACAAAAGGCCGATCATAACACCAGTCCGTCCATCTGCAGAGACTTGACCTGATGATAAAATCAAAATGTGACAAAGCCTCTTTACAAACCCTTGCTTGGGAAGGGGATCCTAATATAACTCAGAGTAAGTGGCTAAATGCCGGGGCTGCTGGGTGGCCCCAGGAAGCTGGGTCATTTCTCTAGAGCCTTGTCAACCTCGTGCTAGAAGCATGGCTCTAGAGGGTTATCTTCCTGAAATGTAAAACTGAGCATGACATGTCCATGCTTAAACACTTCACCCTCAGTATGAAACCCAGCTCTTTAACAAGCCCCACAAGGCTCGTCCATCTGCAGAGACTTGACCTGATGATAAAATCAAAATGTGACAAAGCCTCTTTACAAACCCTTGCTTGGGAAGGGGATCCTAATATAATTCAGAGTAAGTGGCTAAATGCCGGGGCTGCTGGGTGGCCCCAGGAAGCTGGGTCATTTCTCTAGAGCCTTGTCAACCTCATGCTAGAAGCATGGCTCTAGAGGGTTATCTTCCTGAAATGTAAAACTGAGCATGACATTTCCATGCTTAAACACTTCACCCTCAGTATGAAACCCAGCTCTTTAACAAGCCCCACAAGGCTTGGTCCCTGTTCAATTCTCTAGTCTTTTCCACTCTTCCCCCCTCAGCAAGGTCTAAAGGTCATATTCTGCCTTCTTAGCTGCAATGAGCTACAGCTGATGCACAAGCTCTTTTTGGGACTGCCTGGAGGCATTCACCTTCCACAGACCTGTCAAAGAACAGACCGGATGCCCTTCCCACGGGCCACCACAGCATCTCATAACGCCCTTGATGTAGCCCTGTTCCTCTGTTCCGTAGCTATGTGCACAGTGCTTATCTGTATCTGTCACCTACAATGTTGCTTCTTGAGGGCAATGTCCTAGTGGTATATGGCACATTAAAGACACTCAATAAATTGCTTGTTAGATGGGTAAATATGTAAAGGAATGAGAAACTCTTGCAACAACAGAGGAAGTGATTATTTACAGAGCTGTACTTCCTATTACAACTTCAGCAAACCAGATTTGGTAGGCAGAATAATGTCCGTCCCCATCGCCCACCGTCAAGGACGCCCACATCCTACTCTCCAGATCCTGTGAGTATGTTACCTTATATGGCACAGGGGAATTAGGGTTGAAGATGGAATTAAGGTTGCTAATCAACTGACCTTAAAATAGGGAATTATTCTGGATTATCCAGGCGTGACCAGCATAATCATGAGTCCTTAAAAATAGAAGGGGGAGGCAGAAGAAATGCTGGGATGATATGATGTGAGAAAGATTCAAGCTGCCATTGCAGGCTTTAAAAATGAAATGGGACCATGAGCCAAGGTATGTGGGCAGTCTCTAGAAGCTTGTGAAAAACACAAGGAAAAGAATCTCCCCAAGGGCCTCCAGAAAGGAATGCAGCCTTGAGGACTTGATCTTAGCTCAGTGAGACCCATGTCATATTTCTGATTTAAAAGACTATACAATAATAAGTTTGTGCTGTTTTAATTTACTAGGGTTGTAGTAATCTGTTATAGCAGCAATAGAAAATTACTAGAAAACTACCCCAGACAAGAGAATAAAAGACCTAATGAGGACAAATCAATGCACCTTTTGGAGTTTCACTTTCCTAATCAACAAATCGGAGATAAGCATCTCTAATCTATTTATTTCCTGGTACTGTTTATGAGGATCAAAAGCTATAAGGCCTATGCTTGAATCTAAGTCTTAGCACTTATTCACTGTGTATCTTTGGCAAGTGACAAACTCTCTGGGCCTCAATATTTGCATCTGTAAAATGTAAATACTAATAGTATCAGGTTATTGTGAGGATTCAATGAATTAATCCAGGTAAAGTGCTTAGGTGGCACATGTATGCATATTATATGTGTTAGCTATATTACATATGAAAAAGAGTTTGTGAACAGTTATGCACTATGAAGTGGTGATGTAAAATTAGCATTCTTATAGAACACTGAGGATCCTCAAGAGGGTGGAGGGTCAATAACCCCCTTCCCCAATGGCAGTTCAGAAAATTACGGAGGCATTTTAGAGATCAAGTAGAAGAGATGTCATCCTACTGGCATTTGGTGATGGAAGCCAGAGATTCTGGACATCCTGGAATACCTGGGGCAGTCTTTCGCAGTGGAAGACTCTTCTAGATCCTTAATGATACTACACAGCCCGACCCATCTTCATTTGTAGCTGTGCATTGATAGTGATTGAACACAGAGGTGCTAGCTAGCATCCAGCTCCTTCATTATGATCTCTGGTGTAGTTGTGCCCATGCATTTATCTATCGAAACACGGTTTTGGTGTTTTGTTTCGTTTTTAAAAGTTTACTTCATTTCTCCTTTATATCACTGTTAGGGCGTTCTATTGATTTTTCAATTTAAATTAGAGTTAGGCTATATTATTTATGAAATTCATTTCACAATAATAAAAATGGTATTAGTATATTTGTTATTAAAAGTGTGCATTGGGTCTGGATTTATAGGATTTAAAATAGAATAAGGCTTGGTTAGAGATGCATTAACCCAGCTCCCTAGCTTTACAGTAAAGAAAACCAAGGCCCAAAGGCATGAAGTATCTTGTAAAAGTGAAACTAGAAGATAAGAACCTGCGTTTCAAGACTCTGATTACAGGGTTCTTGGGTATTTTTAAAGCATCTGTATATTCTAAATAAAATAAGATTCCTTAAAGTTCAAATTCTTTTTCAATCCTGAGATTTTATGCCAGCAAAAATCATGCCCCTCCATCGCACCCCACTTTCCTGTTCCCCATCCCCACTTCTACCACGGAGAAAGCGATTGTGAAATGACGTCCTGGATGACCTCTGCTGCCAAGCATTTCAGGGGAGCAGTACTGGGGGAGAAGTTCTGATGGGCAGGGTTAATGTCCTTGACTTTCGCCTTTGAGTTTCCACTTTCTCCAGTCAGTTCCATCACATACCTTTGGACCCAGGGATGATTCTGTCCACCCCCACCTCCACACTCCAACATGAGTCTTCCAAAACATTCTGAATCCCTCGATCTCGGCAAATTTATGGAGAAATTAATTTTCTTGCAGCTTCAGTTATAAAAAGATTAACATATTTCAAATTACTATTTTACTATTAATCTAAAGCAAAAAAAAGTCCTCTCTCCTGTCACCCAGAGCTTCCAAGGATGTTTATGCAGGTGTGACCTGCCCAGCTCCTGAGGGTGCCATTCACACTTTAGTCTAGGTGAATGGTGCCCCCTGGCATTATGGAGTCCAATACTTTCAGGGCTGAATGTGGGGTCCCTGCTCCCACTCCCTGAAATGAGAAATAAATTCATATTATTAAAATTGGGAATCTTAACTTTAATGAATACTTGGCTAAACACCAGCTTAACTGGCCAGCCAATTCACTGTTTAAGTTTGAATTACAGGTTAGTCTCCTTGCTGGCATGGGTTCAACCTTGTGTCGCTTTAGAGTTGGGCCATATCATAGCAGCTTCCTTTTGCTAGTCAGACACTTGTTGCATTAGGTTTTTAAGACTCAATCCCCCTTCCTGTCCCTCCCTTTTGAGTAGTCCACACAATTGCTGTTTCCTGCTCAGGGTTGTCCCAAGCACTTGAGCATATTTGAGGAGTGGAGAAGAACACTTTGAGCCCTGTAACTTCAATTAGGTCAAGTACACAGTTCCAGGTAGAAGCTCAGAGCATTAGTTTTGCCTAGAGGTTAAGAGTATGATCTTCTAAGTCAGATAGAACTGGAAGCCTCCTAGCTATGCTCCTTGGTGCACATAACCTCATGTCTGTAAGCTTTAGTTTCCTCAATAGTAGAATGAACAACAGTAATACTGGCCTCACGGAGTTACAGCAAGTGTAACATGAACAAGTGCAAGTAAAGCCTGGCTACATGGTACTCAAAAAATGTTAGCTGTTGCTAGCATTCTTTTTCCCCCGATTCTATTTAACTCTTGTGGCCCCCAGAGGAATGGTCTCCCAGCATTATAGTTTTATAATATATATTTAAAAAGTAGAATAAAAATAAGAAATACTAACTCTAGTAAAGGAAGGGGAAGAGGAAAGGATTGCCCTGAGAAGGTGCACTTCATTTGAACTGTAAAACAACTAATAGCAGCAGGCATTGGATATATGCCTTTTATTCTCAGACTGCTCTTCCATACGGCAGCCCTGTAAAGTAACAGGTCCAGCAGGTTTCCTTATTCTCATTTTGCAGATGAAGACATTGAGGCTTATGGAGGTTATGATAATTCTGTGGCGGAATCTGTGATTAGAATGCACGCATTGAAACTTGCTTTCCAGGGTTCCACTTTAGGAGTGTTCCACTTGTAGGGGTAGTAACTCTCCACTAGGGGGCGCATGTCACACAATGGGCTGCATATTGGCAGTGACTGGGGAACTAATTCCTGACTCCTTCAAAAAACAAACAAAAAAGCAATCTAAGTAAAAACTGCATTTGCCATATAACCATATCCTTAAAACATTTCCCTTAGCCCTCTCATCCAACTAGATTGAATTCCCAAAGCCTCTCCTATGTAGAAATTCTGGAATCAACACTTAGTATGAGGAAATAGGTATGTCTTTTTAAAAAGCCCTTGAGGTGGTTCTAATAAGCTCCTCCAGCTGGGAATGAATCCCTGCATTAGGCTAAGGTACAAACGAGAGGAGTTAAGATTTGACTTGGAATATGATCACTACCATAGCATTGAAAGCCAACACTTTGGCTCAGAATGAGAGACACTGTTCCAAACAGAGCCTCCATTGCTTCTCTTATTAGCAGTTGATTTCTAAAAACTCAGGTTGAAGATAAGACCGTCTCACTGAGCTGAGGTGGTTCATGTCTAGGAGGCCCACAGGTCTTCCTCAGAAGCCCTGCCTGCAACACATGCCAAAGTGTTCTAAGAATGTCATGTTAGATGTTTTTACAACACTCACTTTTCAGTTGCTATCTTAAGAAAGTCACATAACTGCTTGATTTTTTTTTTCTTTAAGTTTATTTTCAACTGCAGGGAGCCACTTTTTCTTCCTCTTTTTGGGTGAGAGATATTTTTTACATCTTTGCCAAGTCATTATTCATTAAATTGAAACCAAGGAGAGGAAGCAAAGAAGGGACATAAAAAAAGACAGGGCCTAAAATAAAAATTGCCTACCTTTTGACCCTTACCCCCAATATTTACAGTAAGTATTACAAACTGAGCAGGTGCCCAACAGTTTACAGTCCAAACTGCACTCGTCCCAGATCCCACCTGCCCCTTGTCACACAAACCAACACACGCTTGAGTTAAGAAAACTTTTTTCTGTTATGTTAATCATCAAGCCAAAGCAAATAGCTTTCTACTTTCTGAATCCAGGGTGGCAATTAAATATGAAGACATCACAAATCTTCCAGATAAATAAAGGCGGTGGGGGGGGGCTGGGGGGACCCTCTGTATTCTAGGCTAGGAGATGGGCCATCACATACCAGCCAGTTGCATCAGTTGTCAAACACACAGCAAAGTTGGTTTGAAACTACTGTTTCACACAGCACCACCATGACCTTGTGAGCAGGAAACAAAGCCTCTCCTATGTAGAAATTCTGGAATCAACACTTAGTATGAGGAAATAGGTATGTCTTTTTAAAAAGCCCTTGAGGTGGTTCTAATAAGCTCCTCCAGCTGGGAATGAATCCCTGCATTAGGCTAAGGTACAAACCAGAGGAGTTAAGATTTGACTTGGAATATGATCACTACCATAGCATTGAAAGCCAACACTTTGGCTCAGAATGAGAGACACTGTTCTGAACAGAGCCTCCATTGCTTCTCTTATTAGCAGTTGATTTCTAAAAACTCAGGTTGAAGATAAGACCGTCTCACTGAGCTGAGGTGGTTCATGTCTAGGAGGCCCACAGGTCTTCCTCAGAAGCCCTGCCTGCAACACATGCCAAAGTGTTCTAAGAATGTCATGTTAGATGTTTTTACAACACTCACTTTTCAGTTGCTATCTTAAGAAAGTCACATAACTGCTTGATTTTTTTTTTTCTTTAAGTTTATTTTCAACTGCAGGGAGCCACTTTTTCTTCCTCTTTTTGGGTGAGAGATATTTTTTACATCTTTGCCAAGTCATTATTCATTAAATTGAAACCAAGGAGAGGAAGCAAAGAAGGGACATAAAAAAAGACAGGGCCTAAAATAAAAATTGCCTACCTTTTGACCCTTACCCCCAATATTTACAGTAAGTATTACAAACTGAGCAGGTGCCCAACAGTTTACAGTCCAAACTGCACTCGTCCCAGATCCCACCTGCCCCTTGTCACACAAACCAACACACGCTTGAGTTAAGAAAACTTTTTTCTGTTATGTTAATCATCAAGCCAAAGCAAATAGCTTTCTACTTTCTGAATCCAGGGTGGCAATTAAATATGAAGACATCACAAATCTTCCAGATAAATAAAGGCGGTGGGGGGGGGCTGGGGGGACCCTCTGTATTCTAGGCTAGGAGATGGGCCATCACATACCAGCCAGTTGCATCAGTTGTCAAACACACAGCAAAGTTGGTTTGAAACTACTGTTTCACACAGCACCACCATGACCTTGTGAGCAGGAAACAAAGCCTCTCCTATGTAGAAATTCTGGAATCAACACTTAGTATGAGGAAATAGGTATGTCTTTTTAAAAAGCCCTTGAGGTGGTTCTAATAAGCTCCTCCAGCTGGGAATGAATCCCTGCATTAGGCTAAGGTACAAACGAGAGGAGTTAAGATTTGACTTGGAATATGATCACTACCATAGCATTGAAAGCCAACACTTTGGCTCAGAATGAGAGACACTGTTCCAAACAGAGCCTCCATTGCTTCTCTTATTAGCAGTTGATTTCTAAAAACTCAGGTTGAAGATAAGACCGTCTCACTGAGCTGAGGTGGTTCATGTCTAGGAGGCCCACAGGTCTTCCTCAGAAGCCCTGCCTGCAACACATGCCAAAGTGTTCTAAGAATGTCATGTTAGATGTTTTTACAACACTCACTTTTCAGTTGCTATCTTAAGAAAGTCACATAACTGCTTGATTTTTTTTTTCTTTAAGTTTATTTTCAACTGCAGGGAGCCACTTTTTCTTCCTCTTTTTGGGTGAGAGATATTTTTTACATCTTTGCCAAGTCATTATTCATTAAATTGAAACCAAGGAGAGGAAGCAAAGAAGGGACATAAAAAAAGACAGGGCCTAAAATAAAAATTGCCTACCTTTTGACCCTTACCCCCAATATTTACAGTAAGTATTACAAACTGAGCAGGTGCCCAACAGTTTACAGTCCAAACTGCACTCGTCCCAGATCCCACCTGCCCCTTGTCACACAAACCAACACACGCTTGAGTTAAGAAAACTTTTTTCTGTTATGTTAATCATCAAGCCAAAGCAAATAGCTTTCTACTTTCTGAATCCAGGGTGGCAATTAAATATGAAGACATCACAAATCTTCCAGATAAATAAAGGCGGTGGGGGGGGGCTGGGGGGACCCTCTGTATTCTAGGCTAGGAGATGGGCCATCACATACCAGCCAGTTGCATCAGTTGTCAAACACACAGCAAAGTTGGTTTGAAACTACTGTTTCACACAGCACCACCATGACCTTGTGAGCAGGAAATTGACTAAGTCCTTAGTTTAGGGCTTACATCAATCACCATAGGTACAAGGTCTCAGTTGCAATATTCTGTTTCATTAGCTATGGGTTCACTGATTCATTCACTCGGCATGGAATGTCATTGAGCACCTAAGCTCAAGGGAGACCCACAGTTAAATAAAAGACTCCAGACACCTCAATTTGTAGTTTGGGGTAAGCTGAGTAAACATATAAAATAATTACACCATCAGTGCTGATAGGCGCTAAGGAGCAGAGAAGAAGATACCAAGTGAGAAATGCGGCTGTAGTGGGAAAGGAGGAAGCATTATTAGTTGACTACCCTGGTGCTGGTGACCCCTATGTAAAGCCACACATGCACCAACAGGTACAATAAGGTGTTCCCTATTCTATTCACGTTCAATAATTAGGGGATTGGGACGTCAGCTCTAAGGCTCCTCACACGCAGGGGAAACTGTTGACAAATGCAAAGTTGTTTCCACCCCACTCAGGAAAAGCTCCGGAAGACGCAGGCAGAAAAACCACTAAGTCACTTCAGCAGCTCTCCGCCCAGAGGAACCCGGAATCCAGACCGACCGGCCAAGCATGCGGCAGGGATGTGAACTTTTGCCTAAAACTGCGACAGATTTCCCAACCCCTGACACACCATCCCAGGCATGACCCTACTCTCCAATTTGCAGGAGGGAAATAGAGAACGATGGTCGAAGTTTCAGCGTCCAAACATCGCCACCTCTCTCTGTCCCCTTTATGATCCAGCCCTTCTCCGC
>NW_007731963.1:0-11047 GCF_000696425.1 Galeopterus variegatus
TTTTTTTTTTTAGTTTTATTGCAAAAACTTCAATTTTCCTGCCCTCATTAATCAAATACCATAAAAGCATAGTGTTACTTTGTTCTGGTGGAGATTCAGGCAATTAAGAGGATGAATGTTGATGAAAACGATGTAACTTTGGTTATTTACTTGCTAGGACAGCGTAAGCCCTCTGTAACCAGAGCCACCGGCCACGGGCCTGCATCTGTCCATTTGCAGATTGCGAGAACCTTCGGGAATCGGCCCTGAAAGTTTGTGGGGTGGTTTGTCTAAGTTTGTCCACGGCAGAGGCCAATATGAAAGAAGAGATCTCCATTTTATGCTCAATATTGATCCACGTGAGAAGGAAATCCTTTCTCCCTCATCATCCCACCCTTTTTTCTGAAATATTAGCAATTTTCATTTTCTCGGACAATTAGGAGAGACTTGGCAGACTGTGTAAACACAGAACCCACAGGAACAGCGTCGGTGCGGTGGTGACGAGCGGCATCGCGGGTGGCTGTCAGGCGCGGCCTCGCCGTGGAGCTGAACGTGCCCAGCGGGGCCCGGCGGGCACCCGGCCCCAGTGTGTCATTGTTCAGCTCCATTCTGTGGGTGGCCCCGCGGGGAGAAAGAAGCATTTGTGTCGCCGTCATCACCCGAGTAAACAGCCTTGAAAAGACTTTCTTTTTTCATTTTTAATTATGCACTTCTCCAGCAGTCCTCATGGCAAAGTGGAATGATTCCCACCCATTCAAAAGGAAAAAAGAAAACCAGCCACGGACAGATGTATTTCCCGTGTACACATGGAGATCGGTGTGCGGTTCCGTGGCATTGCGGGCGTGTTTACACAGGGAAAGGCACTGAAGTGGGACAGTGACACTGTTGTCCTTTCCCCCCTCCCTGGAAAGGACACTTGGGCGATTTCTCCACTAGCTGTGAGCTTCCTTTGCTGGGAAGAGGGTCCTGGTAGTCACTAGAGGTGCTAATGAGTCGTTCACGAAGCCCACACCCTCCCTTTTCCCAGCCGGCCTCAGCTAAACACTGTTTCCCAAAGGAAGTACATTGTGCAGCTGTGTGAGCCCCCAGGCGACTTGGTGGCAGGTTCAAGGACAATAGTGAGTAGAAGTGAACGTCCTTGCACTGCTGCTGACTGGACAAGGGCCACGGGCAGCACAGGAGAGGAAGGCGCAGGAAGTGCCTGTGTACGTGTCTGATGCGGTGCAGATTTTTTTTCACTGTGACCATCCTGTGGAGTCGTTTTTCTGAAGGTCGAGTCTTTTTTGTAAGCAGACACATCATGTGGGCCCACGTTGGTCACGCTGAGGCCACTGGAGCAGTGGCAGCCGGGGACGGACAGGCAGCCACACTAGTGGTTATGGACAGTACTGCTGTGGATCGGCCGCCGATGCCTCAGTTTACCATATGATGAAGTGTTCCATGAAGGACGACGTAATGAGTGCTCACCTGGGAGTGTCCTGATGCACATGACTTGTTCATATTTAACCAGCGACCGCCTCTCTAGGCCTCACGCCCGGGCACTCACGGTGTCCTGCACTGCCGGGACCCGACTCGCTCCTGGGATGTGGTGTTTGTGTCTTGCTCTGCGGATAAGGCACAGCCCTAAGAATACAGAGGTGCTTCCCGAAGTGCTTGTTCGATCTACTTTTAAACGTTCTCCCTGGTAACTCGGCATCCCACGGCTGCCTGTTCCGGGGCGAGGCTGGCCGGACCCCCAGCCCTGGCCGAGTGGCCCTGCCAGCATGTGGAATGCAGCAGGTGCAGCGGGCCTGGGTCAGGACAAAATTAGGGCAGGAACTTGGGCTGTGCTTGAACTTGGCAGGAGGGACGTTTTGGCGTCACTGCTGCCCTCTGCGTGAGCAGGGCTGCCGTGCACCTCCCTACTTGTGACACGGGGAGAGTCGCGTGTCGTTTCATGTTTCCTTATGAGGCTGAGGCTCACATGTCCTCGACTTTAGAGCTGAAATGTGGCAAAACGCGGGCCCTCCAGCCACTGAAAGTGGCACGAGCGCCGATGCCTGACAGTAGGAAGCTGTTCACTTTACGGGGCTGTCCACCCTTGGCCGAGCAGCAGGTCCACAAGCAGCAGGTTCGCGTCTGCTTCGGCTTGGATCTCCGAGGCCAGACCACCCGGCTCCCCTCTGAGGGTTGGGAGAAGCGTCGAACGCCAGGGTGCCACTTCTGGCCCAACATGGCTCAGTAACAGCTTTGCTGTGGGTGACCCGCCACTAACGAGTGGTTTCAGAACCCTGAACAGCCTACGCTCGTTTCCCACCTGCGCTCCTGGGGCAGCCGGGCAGCCTGCCTCACCTGAAATGCCACCAAACGAGCCGGGTTTACAGGGATGGTAAGGGAGGACTCGGGAAGTCCCCCGTGAAGGCACACGGCTCAGGCAGCTGAAGACCTGAGTGTCCCTCACCGCACAGCCGCTGTTCCAGTACGTGTAGAACTAGTCCTTAAGGATTCCTTTTATGAGTGTTTCTCTTACTTTGAAAAAAGGATTCATGGATCGGGCTGGGAGCACTTTAAGCCCGTCCTGGACGACCGCCCTCGCATGGCGTGGGGACCTGGGCGTGCACACGGTTCTCTTGGGCCTGACACAAATGAAGGGTTGTCACGTCGCGTAAGCTTTTCTTGCTCTGGGAACTGCACACTTAGGCAGGACTGGAGGTAACGCGACACAAATGGATGCTGTTGAAAGGAAGGGGAAATGGTCACTTCACAGGCTCCTGTAAAGAACTGCAAAGCATCACAGATTTGCCTTTTCGCTACGATACTTTACTCGCTGGTGCAAACTTGCCACCTTTTGGAACAAGGAGTTGAGAAGATAGTGTCTTTGACTTTCTAAAAGGTCAGAACTAGCAGGTGTCACCATTTCTCAGGTCTGGAGACATGTCAAACTTGGTATCTTTGGTGTCCATAAAAATACGACTATCGATGTGTCCAGCCCTGTGGTCCCTCTGTCTCTCTGGGCTCTAGAACTATAGAAAATAATCTGTAGAACAGAATTATCTTCTGGGATTTGTCGGGCCAGATAGCTGTGGCTGGGCTGTGCTTTAGACTTGGTCTCTCAAAGGACCGGGCTCTGCTTAGCTAGAAGATCAATACCCATTCTGCGCCCGGCCGCTCTGTGTGGCTTCATCCCTCACGCGAGGCCTTCGCGTTTTTTATCTTTTTCTCTTCCAGCTTCCTCATTAGCAGTCTTTCCACATCCTTATCTGGTAGAATCCTCCTAATACCAGGTTCATTAATTGATCCTAGAAATTTCTGACACTTTGATGAGAAAACTTTTTGTGCTAATTCTTGGGCATCGGTTTCATATGACAGCACAGTGGGTGTTTCTGCGGCGGGCTGGGTGACGGTCTGTGTTCAGCCACCTGATGGTTCTGCTTGGAATCAATTTAGTTACAGGCGAACTGAGAAGTACGTGTTGAGGCCTTGCTTTTATGTCTTGGTGGTGAACACACACGTGGAAAATTAATCGCAGCAGCCATGCTGGGGGTCTCCCAGGAGCTGCTAGCAGCAAGGTGGTGATCCTCAGCACACATCGCGGTCCCCGCTGATGATTTTGGAACTAATTTGCCACCGCTTCTGCCTGGGGACAGTCGCGGTCCTGCCTCAGCTCAAGGTTGGATCTGCTTGAAAGAAAACTTAAGTGCTACAGTAGACACCATCGAGTCATTGAGAATGTCCCCAGCCAGTGTGGCTCAGGACCAGTCTGTCTGATGGCATGGTCCAGTCAGATGGCAGCACTGCCTGGTGGGACCCAGGCCAGCACTCACTGGGAAGACCACCCACACGCTCTGTGGAGGGAGCACCCGGTCACAGAGGACTGAGCCCCCGTCTCCCAATGTTCTAGCAGTTCTGCTAGAGAGGTGGCAAGGGGAAAAGGAAGACCAGGACGCCCCAGTTGTCCAGGGCTGCTGCCCGCTGAGCAGTTTGGAAGAGTGGGGAAGGAGTCTGAAGGCTCTAACTTTCTCACGAATCTTACTTAAAAGCCAATACCTGCCTGGACCTTATCCCTTGACTGCCCAATCTGGGACCCTGGTGGTTACAGCCCCCGGCTCAGCTTCATTAATGGGAGTGTATGCACGTGAGCACATGTATGCACACGTATGTGCATGTGTGTGCACGTTTGTGCCTGTGTCAGTGCAAGGATGAAAGCTCTTCTAGGATGTTATAATCACACACTCGGCAAAGTGGCACTCAAGGATTTCCTCTTCCCTCCCAGCACCCCAGCATGCTGCTGCCTGTCACAGACCGGATTCCCTAGGGAGTGTGCTCTGAGGTGGGGGTGCACACAGGGCACACATGCAGGTCCAGGCACAGGGAAGCTGGGCTGCAAGGCCACCAGGCTGAGTGACAGTGGGCAGAGCTCTGGAGGTGGATGGCCCCTCGAGGATGCCTCGGGGTGCACAAGGGGAAGGCCAGGCAGGCCAGTGGGTGACCTGGGAAGGACGCATCAGGTTCCGGGGGCTCGTGACAAAGTGCCCAGCTGGGCAGTTCTGGGGCTGTACGGTTGAGGTCCGGGTGCCGGCAGCCCCTCTGAGGCCCCTGGGTGGACTGCCTTGTCCCTTCCCTCTGTGTGAATCTGCTCTCCTCCTTGGTGTCCTTAGCTTGTAGCTGCATCACCGCATCTCTGCCTCTGTCCTCACGGGCCATCTCCACGCGGCCGTCTCATAAGGGAATGTCATGTGGAACCAGGGTCACCCTACTCCCGTCACCTCCTCCTGACTTAACTCATCACATCACTAAGACCTGTTTCCAAATAAGGCCAGGCATTCTGAGGTTGCTGGTGGACGTGAATTTTGGGGGACACAGCTGTCCAATGTGCCCCACGTCTGTCCCTACTTCTGTGAGTCCCATCCCGTCACCTCCTCCTGACTTAACTCATCACATCACTAAGACCTGTTTCCAAATAAGGCCACGCATTCTGAGGTTGCTGGTGGACATGAATTTTGGGGGACACAGCTGTCCAATGTGCCCCACGTCTGTCCCTACTTCTGTGAGTCCCGAGATTTGTGGTCCTAACAGGAAGAGCAGAGCGTTGTGGGGTCCAAGTGAGACTCGAGGTCAGTTCTGAAGTGGAAAGAGTCACGGCTGCCGATGTGGAGGGTCTCATGGCTGGAGTGTGGCCGGGGGTGTCCTGACAGCAGTGGGCAGAGTGCCAGCGGCGCGGTGCGGTGGAGGGGCTGGGAGAGCCTGGTGTGCCCTGGGCTGACCGCTCACCCGCCGGCCACAGCCCAGCCCTCCTTATGGGGGTGGGGTGCAACCTCGGGCGTGCTCGTTGTATGAATATCTTACTGTTTTATTAGCAAAATGATTTTTGGTCCTCGGAGATTATTTTGAACTCAGAAGGCAGCATGCCCAGCACTGAGCTTGCCTTACAGTCTCTGGTTGGCATGTCACTAAAACATAGGAATGTCCCTCATCCCTCCGGGTGGAAAGAGTCACGGCTGCCGATGTGGAGGGTCTCATGGCTGGAGTGTGGCCGGGGGTGTCCTGACAGCAGTGGGCAGAGTGCCAGCGGCGCGGTGCGGTGGAGGGGCTGGGAGAGCCTGGTGTGCCCTTGACTGACCGCTCACCCGCCGGCCACAGCCCAGCCCTCCTTATGGGGGTGGGGTGCAACCTCAGGTGTGCTCATTGTATGAATATCTTACTGTTTTATTAGCAAAACGATTTTTGGTCCTCGGAGATTATTTTGGACTAAGAAGGCAGCATGCCCCGCACTGAGCTTGTCTTACAGTCTCTGGTTGGAATGTCACTAAAACGTAGGAATGTCCCTCATCCCTCTGGGCTCCTCCCAGTTCCTTCGTGGTGCAAAGTGCTTTGCACAATGCTGGGGTGAAGCCAGGAAGGTGAGACACGTGTAGCTAAGGCCTATGGCAAGCTACGATCCAACTGAGGATGCTGGGGCTGCAGCTGAGGGGTCCTGCAGCAGCACAGGCTGTGGGTCGGCAGGGGTGGCTGAGTCTGGCTGCACCATGGGAGTCAGTGCAACTCAGAAAGACAGAGCCCCTGGAGAGCAAGCTCATCTGGAAGCCTCGATGCAGGGGCCGGTCTTGGAGTGCATAGAAAGTGGGAGAGAATGTCACGTGCAGGAGGACCCAGTGAGGATGGAGGTGGAGTGGGGTGACGCAGCTGCGAACCCAGATACCCAGGACTGCAGAGCCCCAGGAGCTGGACAGCATGGCTCTGCAGGCACCTGGGTTCAGCACTCCAGCTTCCAGGACTGGGACAATAAATTGGTTTCTTTAGCCACCCAGTAGCAGTTGGTTACAACAGCCCCAGCAAACGAGTACAGAGGGTTCTCCAGGTCTGAAGTGCATAGAAGGAAGGGACCCTATGGAGAAGGAGCGGAGCTGCATAACAGCACTGTGGGGCTGGGTTGGGAGGGCCGTGGCAGCAATGAAGGGGCTTGGAGACAAGCCGGTCGCAGAGGGAGTTTGAGCGAGGATTGTTGGGCGGCAGTGTGTGGGATGACTTGGAAAGACCCAGCACGGCAAGCTGGTGGAGGGGCCTTGTGATGCTGCGGGTGTGGGCTGTGGGGTGATGGCGCTCCCCTCGGGAGGCAGAACTCCTGATGGGTTGAGTCCTCTCTTCCAGAAGACACCAGGGAGGCCCCAGTGCTCCCAGGTAATGGGGTCCTGGCCCCTCCCCACTAAGTGCTGCTCTCTGTGGCCCCATGGGGAGCGCACAATTTATTTCTCCTTCTTGACTACAGTTGGGCTCCCAGCTATGGCTCCCACTCCCTCCATCGCAACCGGAGACAATCAGGCCGCGCGGGAGCGCTCGAGGGCAGCGCCATGGGCAGGGCTTTCTGCAGGGCTCAGCCCCGGTGCGGGGGCCTCTTTCTGCAGCAAGATGCGAGTGTGAATGCGAAATGTCATTAGAGCCTCCTTCCTCTAGTACCGGTTCTTTTTAGAATAACAAAAACACATCAGTGGTAAGTTTCAGTGTTATTTTTAATAAAAGAAAACCCTTTAATTTACATATATTTAAGGCTAAGTAAATGAAAGTGCATTATGTCACCACGGTTCTATTGAAAGCAAGCCCACGGGGCTCAGAAGAACATTTGCTTTTGAAGCCTGTGCACCCTGGCTCCCACCCGCCACTGGGATGAGGGCGGGGCCGGATGGTATTGATTGTCAGGGGCCACACGGGGGTGTTTTATGAGCTGGGCTGGCAATGCCCCAGTTGGAGACTTTGGGGGACAAATGAGTTCTTCGTGAAGCTGCGCCTAAGCCCGGTCATCTAGGGCAGCGTCCTGCAGGTCAGCCCAGAGGCGGCCCTGGGGCGGGCACACCTGCCTCTCCTGGAAGTGGACATCCAGCCTTGCCCCTCCAACACCCAGGCAGAGGAGGCCCAGGAAAACAAGAGAAATCACACACACGTGTGCACAAGCACACGTACATGCACATGCACTTACAAATACACTCTTACAAACACACGTGTATTAGTCTGTTTCTGTTGCTTATAGCAAAATACATGGAGCTGGTAATTTATAAAACACAATTTATTGCTTGCAGTTTTGGAGGCGAGGAAGTCCAAAGTCCAGGGAACACAGCTGGTGAGTGTTTTGGTGGTGGTGACAGTGACGGCAGGGTATCATATTGCAAAAATGGTGGAGCAGAGAGACACTAACCTCCTCGTTCCTTCTCCTTTTAAAGCCCTCAGAACCACACCCCTGACCACCATTATTAATCCATTCACTACTACACGGTCCTGCAGTCTAATCGCCTCTCCAAGGCCCCATCTTTCAATTACCATAACAGGACTTCCCACCTCCCAACAGTGACAGTGGGGGCTAAGTTGTGGGGGGACATTCAATCCAAAGCAACGTGTACGCACATGCGCACACAGAAACAGACACACATACATGCACACACTTACAAACACATACTCCCATGTGCACCACACGTGCACACATACACATACACACTTACAAACACATACTCCCATGTGCACCACACGTGCACACATACACGCACACACTTACAAACACATACTCCCATGTGCACCACATGTGCACACATACATGCACACACTTACAAACACATACTCCCATGTGCACCACACGTGCACACATACATGCACATACACAAACATACACATACAAACAAAAACATGTGAGCCTATGCATGTACACACTTACAAGCATACTTACATGTGCTCACACGCACACACATGTGTGCTTACACACCCAAACACACACGTGCACATGTGAACATACAAATACACACTCATGCACATGTACACACATCTCTTCTCCTACATTTCATGAGAAGAAAATGTCATTGGGATCATTGAAAATTCAAAATGTTCCCAGACTTTCATTTGGGAGTCTGGCATCCCCTTTCCTCCCAAGAATCACTCAGAAGGACATTCAGAAGCCTTGAGCGTGATCCGGAGGAAGCCTTTAGCACAGGCTCGGGCGCGCAGAGCCCCCAGAGGGAATGTTAGCTATTATTATTATTACTACTAATAGTTTTGTTAACCTTCACTGTGCTCTGCACTTTGACTCAGTGGTGGTCCAGGCTTCTTTTTCGGAGAAGATCACCTGCTCTCCCTGGAGGGCACATTTGAGAGAAAGTCTCCTGTCCTGGATTCCCTAGCCCCTGACCCCTCATTCCTGCCAGGAGCATGGGCTGGGCATGGGAGAAAGACACCACCACCGCAAGGGCCTCGCGACTTTCTTTGCTGCCTCGCCGGGATTTTCCTTTGACAGTTTCTGGATATGATTCTTTTGGGGAAGGTTGCAACTTCGTATGCAGTCTGAGCACCCAACACCGTGTAAACAATGGGCTGTGACCCAGCCCCTGACGTGAGGGTGTCACTCCCCTGAGCAGGTGAATATGATTCTTTTGGGGAAGGTTGCAACTTCGTATGCAGTCTGAGCACCCAACATCGTGTAAACAATGGGCTGTGACCCAGCCCCTGACGTGAGGGTGTCACTCCCCTGAGCAGGTGGCCTGGGCTTCCCAGAGCAGGCCTCTGTGCAAGCCCCGAAGGGCGCGTGGCCAGGCAGAGAGGGCAGCTGAGTGTGAAGCCAGCCGCCTGCAGGCCAAGGAGCTGCTGAGGGGCCCCTGGGAGACCTGCGGGCCAGGGCTGTGAGCAGAGGCAGGACAGTCCCCTGGCCTTTCAGTGACATTACTGCCTCTGAGCAAGGACATGATCTTTTCTCTCTGTTTCTATTTTCTCCAGTTAATCAGGTGACTTGAAAAGAAGCTAGATAAGGGTATTGTTTGCACTGACAACAGCCTGATGATACTGTCGGGGGAGATCAGAGGGAGACAGTGCCTTTCTGAGCCGATAGAGTCATTAGGGAGACCTCTCATCACCTCAGCATCTAGGTTAATTACCACAGAAAACCTGGGAATGGCAGCTATAATTTTTCTCCAGAAAGTACTGCTATTTTTACTCTTGAGGCAATAAAATGCCTGTGAAAGTGCTGTGAAGGGCCCTGTTTTACACTCAGCAGAATGGCCTTTGGTAAGGTGTTCGAGGCGACTGTCCTTGTGTGTTTGATTACACTTAAGCTGCAAGTTATGAACTGGACTAAGGAAATCCATTCCTATCTCCCAACAGCCCGTCTCCTCTTGACCATCGATGAATAAGCAAGTTTACCTCCTGCAGAGTCTCACTGGGAAATGGGGACACGTTCGGTTTGGATGGGAAGCGTCTGCCTGTGCATGTGGCCACCTTGGCATGAGCTGCTTCTGTCTGGAAAATCACATGCAGAAATTTACCAAACAGCATAAGGCCGCGAGCTGCTGGCTTGGAGCTAACATGAAAATTATGGCAAGAATGTTATTTAGAGCATTTGGATGGGTAGTTTTATTTTAGACCATTATGAACCTTGTGATTCTCATGATGCTTAAGAAACAAACAAACAAAAACCTGTAAAAGACAGTGTTTGCACTCAGAGGCCAGAAGAGTCTGTTGTATATATGTCGAAATTCCTCATGAAGGCACAGACTTTAGTAGTGGTAACATCTTGAGGTGACTCATTTTAAAGCTGAATGCTTGAGGTGTTTCCCCTGATCTACCATCCTGTCACTTGGAGAGATGGCGTAAGGCTGTAAGCGGACACTGGAATGTTCTTCATTCTTTCCTCTTTCAGGAAACCTTGTCCTTTAGTTTCGATTGTAGATCTGGCATTAATAAAGGGGCTGGGAACAGTTACGTATGAATCTCTCTCCTTCGTGGTTTGCCCTGTCGTTTACCTCTTTCTGATTTAGACACTGGCTGGCTGCGTCCTGCCTGAACTCATTTGTGGGGAGCTTCGGGGGCGTGGAAACTCTCAGGGTAGAAAGTTTGGGGAGGGCACACCTGGAGGAAGAAGGGCCACACCAGGTTCCCCACGTGGCTGTGTCCAGGCTGGCTGGTGAGGAGCCATGAGGCTGTGGACAAAGCAAAAGAGGAGATGAGGGCCGGGCTCCCGAGAGCTCGGGGGATGTCCCAGGTGTGTGGGGACCCGAGGCAGACGCAGAGGCTTTCAGCTCTGTCCTCACTTCCTTCAGGAAGCCCTGGCTGACTCTGGGTCTTCGTCTCAGGGTGCATGCGTGTTGTGATTCCCTGGGAGTGCCTGTCTCTCCTATAGATTGCAAGCTCCGTGAGGACAGGGCCCACGCTGTCCTTGTCTTGGCACCCCAGGGGCACGTGATATCTGGCCCACAGACACCTGCTCCAGGAAGGGAGGCAGATGATCCAGGGTGGCTCTGCACAGGCCCCTCCGAGCAGTGTGCTCTGAAGACCAACAGGCTGAGGCTGGAAAGTTCTTTTCCTAAGACTGAATGATCTGCATTTTGAGGCAGATCATTCTTCCAAATGTTTTTGTTTTACCTTTAAGGAAATCATCTCATTAGCGATTTGTGGGGCTCTTTTCCAAATCAAGGCAGAACATTGTCCTAAGCTCATTCTTCAGGTTTCATGAAAGGTACAACTGGGGATGCGCTACTGTGGATCAGCGAGCGAATTTACTTCTCAGCTTCCCTCGGGGGGGGGGGGGCATTGCAACTGTGGGAGGCGGGATAGAACTGTCCAA
>NW_007731963.1:12047-29099 GCF_000696425.1 Galeopterus variegatus
CGGGGGGGGGGGAGCATTAAACTGTGGGAAGCGTGATAGAAATGTCCAAAGTGCCTGAGACCAGCTGTGCACACGGTGAAACAGAAGTCACAGTTCCTCTGTTCTGTGACAGGGTAAAAATTTCAAACTTTCCATCAAAAAGAAAATAAAATTCCAACACTTACACATCTAAGTAATTGGGGGCCCGTCCCGCCCCACTTCTCAAAACCAGCTTTTCATTGTGCATTGCCAGTTAATTGCTCTAAACCAAGATAACCAGCTGGACAAATTTGATCTCCAGCCCCCAAACACCAGCTGCTCTTGGACCTGCCTGGGCCTGTAGACACTCGAGTCTCTCCTTGCGAGTACAAGCACTCGAGGAGGACCTGCCATTGTTTTCAGTACCCCTAGTTATATTCTCTGTCTGTGACAAAAACCCACCACAGCAGCTTCACAAAAGGAGCTGGGGAAGAGCCGGGGTCGAAGCTGTGGGCCAGAGATGACTTCAGCATCCAGCTCCTTCCTGCCCCATCCTTGGTGGTCCTCCTCAAGGGACAGCTGCTCCCTCTCTGGGTGCCAGCCTACATCCCAGGTGGGCAGAATGGGAAGAGAGCAGGACCAGAGACGTGTCTCAGGAAGATGACGGCTTTCCCAGAGGCACCCCTATGGTCCTCTGCTCATTTCCCATTGACTGGAGCTGAGTTCCTTGGCAACACTTAGCTGGCAGCCCATACGGCTGTCTCCCCTACACCAGACCAGCATTCTGGAAACCGAAGCGTCTGCCATGGTCCCTCAGAAACTCCACTTCTAGGGCGGTGACATGTGTGGGAGCATTCTGAGCATTTCACTGTGTCTTAAATCCTACACTAATGATCAGGAGACTGTTACTGAGGAACTCCAACAAAATCCTGTTCCAATATCCTCACCTTTACAGGGGCTGCCCTCAAGAACCAGCAGAAGACAGCAGTAACAGGAGGGTTGTCAGCACAGCAGGCAGTGAAGGAGAAACCGGCTGTCTTCCCTGGCACCCGTCACAGAGTGGTGGCCAACATCCCTCTTCTGCGTCTGCTCTGAGTCACCTGTCCCCAATCCCTCCAGCCCTGGAGAAGAAGCAGAAAATAGAATCAGCATCAGAGGATGGAAAAATGTTCTAGAAGAGCAGAGGTTAGGGCAGAGCCCAGGGGTGTTTGGGGTTTTCCCCTTTCCCTCCCAGTCAGGACGGCAGGAAGGGAGGAGAGGAAAGGCAGCCCTGCTAGCCAGTCAACATGCCACCATCCAAAGGCCGTGCATCTTCTCTGCCACAGAGGCTGTCAGCAGGAGCAGAGGGCTTCCCTCCGCCCTGGCCCACTGCCGGTGCCCGGCACGCTCCACCTCGCCCTGGGTCCTGTGAGATCCCATCCAGCCTCTGCCCTCCATGGCTGCAAGTCCGGAGCACACGAAACTGAAGCTACTGCATCTGTGGGTGGAAGCGGGGTCCCCTTAGTCTCACACTCCTGCCTGGCAACTTATTCCAGGAAACAAAATGGAGCAGCCAAATACACCCACAGAACCGCACTTTGGCCTGGGGGTCCGTGGGCACAGGGCATTCTGGACGAGGATGGAGATTTCAGGAGGTGACGTGCTGTCAGGAGATCATCAGAATTCTGGGCATTCGGGCTGCAGACGCTGTGTTTTCTCTCTGCTGCCTCCTGTGGTCCTTGACAAAACACTAAACACACCCATGGGGCCTCAGTCTTTCCATCTGTGCAGCTAAGTGTCATTACAAGATCATTAGTCAAATGGAATGTGAAGGATTATGCAAATATTTGTAGCTGCATAAACACTGAATAATTACTAGAGCAGACCTCCGTACTCAAATGTCACTTTTCATGTATTTTTTTGCTGGGGGGAGGTGGAGGAGGATGGCTGGAGCGTCATTCTTTCAGAAGAGTAAACAAAGGTCACTCCCTTAAGGGAATTCATTTGTGCTTCATTCATCTATCCATTCATTCATTCACGCATCTGCTAGCAGGGCTAAGCTCTCTCCTTCAAGGAATTTCCATGCAGCTCCGTTCCTTGGAGTATTGTCCATGGTCACCCACATCAGAGTGAAGACGTTCATCAAGCAGATGCCTGACTTCTGCTCAGACTGATTCCATCAGATCCTCTGGGGCGGTGCCAGGATCTGTGTCTCCACAAACACCCTGTGCTGCTGCTGCTCACACCCACCTTTGGGACCCTTTTGTTAAGGGCATTGTTTGTGGCCAGTGGTATCTGTAGAGCTGTGCGGTGGGGTGGGTGTACCTTGGCCCTCTCCACAGCTGGGCTTCTCGGCTGGGTAGGGATTTGCATCAGAATCAGCTGTGCAATGTCTTCAAAATAGCCATGCCTGGTTCTTCCCCAGAGATTTTGATTCCTCAGGTCGGGCAAGGACGCAGGCACCTGCATTTTTACGAGGCACCCCAGGCATCTCAGATTCACTTTGGGGAAAACTGTGCTAGACTAAAAGCTCCGTGAAAAGGCTCTCCAGGTGATTCTGATGGAAACTTGGAAGTTAGCATCTTCTAATTCAACTGATGAAGAGTCAAGACCTTGATGCAGGGATTTGTCCCAGGCCACGTAGTCACCAGTGGGGCCTGGCTGGACGCAGGTCTCCAGTGTCAGATCAGAACCTCGCAGCACATCGCGGGCCCTCTCTGCCTCCCCATTCTCTCCCCCTGCCCCCCGCAGCCTGGGCCAGCTGGCTTCCCAGCTCCCCCACAGCTCCTGCTAGAAGTGGGATGGGAAGGCAGGTCTGTGTCCTAAAGAATGGTGGTGTCCTAGAAAACACAGATGTGGATAAACAGGGGTTGGCTTTGGTTTTGGTTGAGTAGTTACAAAGACATATTCCTTCAATCGACAGGGCCGCATATGTGCCCGGAACCCTTCTAGGTGATGAAAAACTCAGGCTGAACAGGGCTAAGTCCCTGCCTCGTAGGACACATGGATGATGGAAGGAGAGATGGCACAGAACTGGGGGCTGGTGGGAGACGACATGTCACACTGAAAACCATGAGACTTCAGAGCAGTGTTAAACCACAGAGAAGATGCAGACAGGCTACAGAGTTCCCATGTACCCCACATGCATTTTTCCCGCTGTTAACCTCTGACAATTAGCAGGACACATTTGACTTAACTATTGAACCAATACTGATACTTTACTATGCACTGAAATCCATACTTTTCTAATTTCCTTCTTTTTATGTAAATGTCCTTTTGGTTTTTCAGGGTGCCATCCACTTTTTTTTTTTTTCCTTTTTGTCTTTTTCCGTGCCCGGCAACGGATCGCAACCCTCAGTGTTGCGCCCGTACCGGACCGGGACCGGCAACGGGATCGCAACCCTCGGTGTTGCGCCCGCACCTTGCTCAGCCAGTGGGCGGGAACCGGTCTGTATGTGGGATCCGAACCCTCGGCGGGAGCGCCACTGCGCTCTCAAGCGGACCATCCACTTTTTAAAAAAGCTTTGCATTTGTTGAGTTTCTAGGCACTCTGCTAAATGATGCGCACACATGTTTAAAACCTCGTCCCCTCAGGAGCTCTGATTTGGAGACATTTGGAGACTTGCTCAGGAGTGAATGCATGAGGAACCCCAGGCTGAGTGTGAGCTCGGCTTGTCTGAGTCCAGGGCCCACATCTGTAGAACTGTGCTGCCACTGCTGCCGGGGACGGAGGGGAGGTCACCAATGAAACCCCTGGTGTGGGACTGCCAGTGTGGGAACCCCAACGTAGGACAGCCAATGTGGGACCCCCAATATGGAACCCCCAATGTGGGACCCTCAACATGGAATCCTCAATGTGGGACTCCCCATGTGGGTCCCCCAGTGTGGAACTCCCAGTGTTGGAACCCCCAGTGCAGGACCCCCCCATGCAGCTTTCACAGAATGAGCTGTCAGAGGATTGTGACTAGTTACTCTTGGTGTGCCTAGTTGTATTATTAGAAGAAAATAGAATGGCTTATTAAGAGGCACCTTTGAAATTCAGGTACCTACATTGAGATAATAATTTTCCTCCAATGGACGAGGATAGAAATCAAATTCAAAGTGGCTTTAAATCACTTTGAAATAAGAATGCGAGCCTGTTTGATGTGTCTCATAAACTGTTGTGTTGTGGGATTAAAATATACAGTGGTCATGCGTATGGTTCTAAATAAACATGGGGGTAAGCAGCTGAAGACCTGTTTGCTGGGTTTTGAGTCTAAACAAAGTCACCATTCAGTAAAATCCAAATTCCTTTGGCTCTCTACCTGCATTAGAACAATTCCAGTGATAGAAACCCTCCCAAACTAACTTGAGCTGAAAGGGGACTGTCTTGGTTCACACCTCCAGGAAGGCCAAGGGTGTGGCCCCAAACTGGGTTCAGGCTATGAAGAGTGTCACCGGTCTCATCATCCATCTCTCAGCTGGCCTTACACTTCATTGTTTTCTGGACCGTGGGGAATATGGGCCCCAGAGCCTGGGGAACAGCTGTTCATAATCCAAGGGGAGAAATCCCTGCTGCCCCTGCGTCCACACTTGGGGCTGCCAGGCTCCCAGCACGCACCATCCTTGCCTGCATGTCAGACCCAAAGGTGGCACTGCCGGGCAAGTGGCCACCAGCTCTCCCCCTGCTGTCTACAGCCCCAGCCCCCACAGCATTCTGCACTCTTCCTACGTGTTCCTCAGGAAGACGGGCAGCGTCAGCAGCTCCCACCAGGTGCCCTCAGCCCTCTGGGCACAGCCATGGAGTCTGCTGCTTGGGGACCAGCTGTCTCCATCTCCATGCTGGGTGTGGGAGGCAGGTCCCTGTACTGTCTGAGCCCAGACTGGCTGCAGCTCAATTCCATGCTGATGTGGGGAGGGGGATTCCTCCCACTGTCCTGGGTCCTCTCGCCTCCAGGGTGGGGGCTTGGCCAGAGCCTCACCCCTGAGTCACCGTGAGGATGTGGCTTTGTTATTGGACCAAATCTGTTTGTCTGCCTGAGCCCCTTTTCTGCTTGGGTGAGTTCTCTCTCAGAGGACCCTCACAGGCCTCCCTTTCTGTGTCACTGTGGCTGCCTTAGTGTGCTCGGGCTCCCATAGCAAAGCGCCACAGACTGAGGGACTCTGGCAACACAGATGTGTTCTCTTCCAGTCCCGGAGGCTGGAAGCTCAAGATCAAGGTGTTGGCAGGCCGGTTCCTTCTGAGGCCTCTCACCTTGGCTTGTAGATGGCTGTCTTCTTTCTGTGGCCCCACATGGTCATCCCTCTGTGTGGATCTGTTTCCTAATGTCCTCTTAAGAGGACATCAGTCAGATTGGATTAGGGCCCACCCCTATGGCCTCATTTTACCTTAATCACCTCTGTAAAGACCCAGTCTCCAAATACAGTCACACTCTAAGGCGCTGGGGATTAGGACTTCCAACAAGTGAATTTTGGGGGGACCCAATTCAGCGCACAGCAGCAGCCTTCCCCGTCCTGGCCTGCACTCACGGTGGCAGGAGGGGCTGCTCAAGGACACAGAGGGGGGCCCCTGAGTGTATCGCAGGGAGCGGGAAGCCAGTCCCATCAGGGATCGAGAGTCCTTCATGCAATGTCACTCGTTGAGGATTCATGACGAGCTTCTCCACGTGAGCTCACTGGTTGTCATCAGACACATCTCAGGAAACAGAACATCACTTTTCATTTTCAAATTTCTAACAATAACATTCATGTTAACTTTCTCTTTTTGAGTTTTCTACACATTTTTCAGAATTTGAAATTATGGTAAGAAGCTAAAATTACTGAATGTTTTTAAATTCAGAAAATTTTTCTGAGGAATTTGGGCCCCTGGTTATTCGAAGTCTACACACACCTTTCCTGAGAGTTTCCGGGGTGAGTGAGCCTGCGCCCCGGAGCGCCCGTCCCGTCGGGCCGCTCTCCATCTCTGCACTGCTGGCTGGACCGCGGCCGTCTTCTGACGGGCACCTGTCGTCTGCCTCGCGTGGGTTTCAGGCATGGGAACCTTCCCACAATTAAGGTGCGCTGAGAGGATGATTCTGCTTTTTACAATCTGGTCAGAAATGTGATCCTACAGTCTGGCTGGGGCTGAAATCTAACCGCGTCGGACTGTCCAGCGACTGGGGGAGCTGCTGTCCCCCGTCTTCTGCTTTCCTTTGCTCTTTTGTGTGCGCATGATCAGAGATGAGGCTTAATTGATTTCTTGACATGGCTTTATTGTTGGCTGGTTGAGGTCGTCATATGTTGGGAGTGAAAGAAAAGTCAGGTCAGGATTCTTTTTTTCCTGAAACCTGTTCGATGGGAGGCGTTCTCTGCCACAGAGTGCGGCTCACGGTGGGAGCCCGGGGAAGGAACGATCATGAAATATGCATGGATGCCGTATTTTCATATTAAGTTATCCCACCTCTACCTCAGAGCACTTTCCAGAAAATGCCTTGTTCTAATGCACTTGATTAAGAACAGGATTTATACACTTTCCCTGTGACAACTTGGGCTTCTGTAGATGATTTATGGAACAGAATTTCTGTTGACTTTGATCCTTTTTGTTGGTTAAGTACTAATAAAATTGAGACTAAGCTGGCTTAGATGTCTCACAGCTGGTGTTCGGCGCTAAATGACAACTGAAATACATCAAATATTAATCTCTCCTTTGGCTTCCTTCCCGCTTTTAGGAAGTTATCACGTGAATATCTTGAAAGGGATGGACTAGTTTTACTGAATGTCTTCTTACCCTGGGAATTTCTCGTTTGTAATCTTGTTTCCTCTTTACCACCAGCCTCAGTTTTAGAGATGATTTCGTAGACTCAGGGTTTTTAGTAAACGTCCAGGTTTGGACAGGCTCTGAGGCTGAGGAGCTGGGCTGTCTGACGACCACGCCTTTTCTTTTTCCGCCACACATTCCTCATGAACTGAATGTGAGTCAGGTTGGGTGATGCTTGGATTATGTGGCTCTACAACAGGTATTTCAGAAGGAAATTTTGACATGCCCCACGTGGCTATGTGCACCCGGAAAACTAATTCTGAATGTATGAACTTTTTTTTTCTCCTAAGGATGATATTTTGGGGTCTTCTCTTTAAAAGAGTTGCAGGGTTGGGTTCCAGGATCACAGGTCTTAAGATGCAGGTTTGTATGTAGGAAGTTTACCGGGGTTCTCCTCTGTGGGGGAGTGAGAGGGTGTAGCTGGGTGGGAACAGGGGTTTGAGTGGCAGTGCAGCCATGACAGAGGCCCCCGCCTGCCCCACAAGGAGCTCTNGGAAGTTATCACGTGAATATCTTGAAAGGGATGGACTAGTTTTACTGAATGTCTTCTTACCCCGGGAATTTCTCGTTTGTAATCTTGTTTCCTCTTTACCACCAGCCAGTTTTAGAGATGATTTCGTAGACTCAGGGTTTTTAGTAAACGTCCAGGTTTGGACAGGCTCTGAGGCTGAGGAGCTGGGCTGTCTGACGACCACGCCTTTTCTTTTTCCGCCACACATTCCTCATGAACTGAATGTGAGTCAGGTTGGGTGATGCTTGGATTATGTGGCTCTACAACAGGTATTTCATAAGGAAATTTTGACATGCCCCATGTGGCTATGTGTACCCGGAAAACTAATTCTGAATGTATGAACTTTTTTTTTCTCCTAAGGATGATATTTTGGGGTCTTCTCTTTAAAAGAGTTGCAGGGTTGGGTTCCAGGATCACAGGTCTTAAGATGCAGGTTTGTATGTAGGAAGTTTACCGGGGTTCTCCTCTGTGGGGGAGTGAGAGGGTGTAGCTGGGTGGGAACAGGGGTTTGAGTGGCAGTGCAGCCATGACAGAGGCCCCCGCCTGCCCCACAAGGAGCTCTGGGGAAGGGTCGTCCCTGAGTGACAAGCCCACTGTCCTGTCCCATCAGCTCATCTTGGAGGGCTGGGGGAGACACTGGTGCCAATGTGGGGAGCACCTCGGGGTCAGGGCCACCTGCCCATGCAGCACCCGCACCCCGCCCTGGGTGTGTCTGATCGCAGATGCACCCTCCAGCTTGAAGAGATTGAGAGAATGTGTTGGACCTTGTACCTGATGTCCCCAGCTCATGGTGAGCAGTTCTGGTGACCTGGGCACTCAACGTCCACTGACAAGTGTGCAATCTCTTCCAGGCCCTGCAGTGTGCCAGAGCGCTTTTCCCACGTGGTCCGTAATCCCTGGCTGGGGATGGCCTTGCTGCAGAGCCCTTAGGGTCTGGCTTGAGATTCTCTGGTGGGCTTGCTGCAAACTCAACACAGCATTTCCCACCACCAACACCTGTAGTGCCACAGGGTCCTGCAGGCCATGTGGTCAAGCAGCAGGGCCACCTGCACCCCCGCTTGGGCTGGCACACGCCCCTTTCCTTCTCTGGCTCCACCGTGTTCCTGTCACCAGGTGGGTGTTGGAACCGCATTCCCAAGGCTGCCATCTGCTGCCTTCACAGCTGAAGAGGCCGCAGGCAGCGGCTCCTCCTAAGGGCAGAATATGTGAGGGCTGAGGGTTCCCTGTACTTTGGAGGGCATACCTCAGCCATCAGCTGTGCTGATGAGGTGGGCCCCTGACCCTCCTGGGGTTTCTCTCCCACCTGTGAAGAGCTCGTGTCGAGGTCAGTCTGTCTCCAGAGGACCCTGATGCATCCACAGGGTGGACAATGTGATGCTCTGTGGAGACTCGGACAGTAAGTCCCATAGGACCCTCTCGTGATGGAGGCAGGGACTCGACACAGGTCCATGATGAGGCCAGCAAGGCACTCTGCATCCACGCCACAAGCACATGAGCTGTTCCTGGTCCTGCTTCTCGTTAGGGGTGGAGACAAACGCACTTCCCAGGTCTGGGCTGCTTCCCTTGATCCTGACCCCATAGGCAGCTTCTCCAACATGGACATCATGGCTGCACGGGGCTGTGACCCGCTGAGCCTGTCCTCTTGCCAGCCAGGCTCCCCGGAGCTTCCTGTGGGGCACACTGGTGAGCCACGTGGAGGTGTGGCCGAGACTCCACCCTCGCGTCCTTTAGGCCCTTCTGTAATGCAATAACATCTTTAATTTGCTGATAGATCTGGGGAGGGGCAATTTTGGGGGCTTCCATCTGACCCTCTCCACTCTGATGCTTTCACCACACGGGCCAGGGGACCACACAGGCCTTTCCAGTTTACTGGGTATCTTCATTCCAGTTATACAATTGGAAACTGGGAAAGCAACCAGCATGCAGGTCTGTAGACCCAGACCCCGTCGGCTCCACTTACGACCACGTGGCTGGCCCACTCTGACCAGGGGCCGTAGTGAAGCCTGAGCCCCTGGATATCGGTGGAACTGATCCCTCTAACGTCTGCCTGCTCACCTTCCCCTGCTGCGTCATTAGCCCAGCAATGGAAGTAGGTCCATTTTGAAAAGCTCTGGGACCTAGTTGATCATACATTGGACTTCATGAGAAAAGTACGTGCTACTGTGCACGCTGCAGAGGTTTCGAGTTTGTTTATGATGGCAGCTAGCCTTACTGTAATTAATACAACATGTGAGAAGTGCTTCAGAGGAGGCTGCTGTGACAACCTTACGACTGAACCTGGAGGGATTCCGGAAATGTCGAGTTAAGCTTTTTTTTTGACTTAAACTCTTTAAGCTAGTGCATTAGTGCGCTTCCCACACCTGTCCATCAAGTGAAGCTGAGAACTCAGGTACATCAGGATAGCACGTGCCTGGCATTGCAGAGGCTGCCTAGGAACTCAGTGCGCTGCCTCCCGCATCCATCACGCTGTGGACACCCTGTCCCAGCTGTTCCTGGTTCCACTTACAGGGCCTTGTGTGACAAGACAGAGGAAGACGCAAGAGGGATGAAGTTGGCCATCACAACGGCTGACCACGGCTCTTCACTGTGTAATAAAGAACATCTCCTGGTCAGTTTCTCTTCCCAGACCTGGCTTTTCCTAGGCATGATCCCCCTCCCAGTTTTTCCAGCTGCCGCTCCTCCAAGCCTCGTCTACAACCTGTAGCCTTCCCTGTTAGACATTAGCGTGTGCCTTACCTAGTTCTAGGTCCCGGCCAGCAAGTTTTAAAGCATCGTGCCTCTTTTGCAATTGTTCCATTATTTCAAACTTTTTATTTCCTATTGCCACATACTCCGAAGAAAGCAGGGATCCTGACAGATGAGAGATCCAGGGACGTGGATTTCCACTGCAAAAAGTGCAGTTAAATGGTTTAGAATTACCCAAGAGGATTAAATGTCATGCAATTTTATGCTTAATGAGATCAATCTCAATTTAAAACTGATAATGATATTTCTATTTGAGAGACCTTACATGTAAATATATTTTGTAGCTAAATTTGTTAGCTCATACCTTGAATTTTGGCTTAAAAATAAGCTATTTGATCAAATGGGGAAGTTTCTTAGGTGATGTGGGATTTGGACTAGCCTTTTGGGAAAGTTCCACACAGAGGCAGAGCTGAACACAGGCCTGGGCACAGGAGCAGGGAGAGTGTTTGGGAAATGCAAACTCGCCAGCCAATTCCTCCCTCCTGGACTCGGCTTTCCCAGCACATGGCAAAACAGGGCTGGCAGGCTGTTGTTTCTCATTTAAAGCAGTATTTTCCTCGTGGCTTTTTGGCTGTTTTAATATTGTTTGGCGTTCGTCGGTGCCAGGATTGTGAGTGTGGGAGGAGGTGTGTGTAATTTCCAAAGTCCTGGCTTTTGTCAGTCAGGCATGAAAATCTGCATAAGGAAAACTGGACAAAGCAGAGCTGGCAGCGGTGACTCGGGAGCCCCAATTCATTCCAGTGGGGCTCATGGGCTCGGGTGGACATGACATGTAAGTAACACAAACACGTTGAAGGAACGTGTCGTGTGTATACACACATGCATGTGTAAATGTACACACGTAGTACATGTTTATATGTCTATGACCTGCAGTTAATATGGGGCCTCTGGAAATAATGTGTTAATATTTAGTGTTAATTTAGCATATATGTTCCTTAGGTTACTGCCTTTTAAACTTGAGCGTGCACACAAGGCCCCTAGGCACCTGGTGAAAACGCAGATCCTGATTCAGGGCAATGGGGTGGGGCCTGAGAGTCTGTGTTTCCAGCAAGCTCCTGGGAGAGGCTGATGCCGCTGGCCCGCAGACCACACATTGGGGGTGAATCTCTGCTTCTGTCAGCTCGTGAGGTCTGAAGACGGTCACTGAGGCCCTGAGCTTGCTGGGTCACCTTGACGCCGCCTGCTGCCTCCAGAGAGGAGCCTTGTGTCAGATCTGCTGCCCTCTTCCTGGCTGGTTCCAGAGCTAGCCCACTTGGGTGTGCCCAGAGTTGGCACTTCTCTGTGGTTCTGATCAACCTTGACCTTTGGCTGACTGAGCCGCCTCTGTGTACGTGGGCCTCCTCAGGGCCCCTGCGTTTTTGATGGGTGGGATGGTTCTTGGGAATCACTTGCAGACCTTACAGCCCTACCGCCCAAATCAGAAAATGCTCTTTTACTCAACGTGTTCTGGTCAGCCTCAGTCCTGCCCCCTAATTAGCTCTCAGGGTCTATTTCTTGGAGCCCTCGCCACCAGCACTTGTGCTGGGCACGGCCGTTCAGCTGGCCTCCATGCGGCCACTCTGCCTGTCTGTGTACCGCTTCTCCTCTCCACAGCCAGCGTGACCTCTGAAGGTGCGAGTTCACTGCCCTTCTCTTTAGAAGCATCCGGTGGCTTCTCCTTTCCTGTGGATTGATGTCCCCTAAAACTCAGCCACATTGTGACAGTGTTGAGAGGGTGGGAAATCCTGTTATGGTCATTGGAAGGTGGGGCTTTGGAGAGGTGATTGGATTGTAAGGACCTTCCCCTAGTGAATGAATTAATGATGGTGGTCAGGGGCGTGGTTCTGACAGCTTTAAAAGGAGAGCACCTGAGAGTCTCCCTCTGCTCCACCATTTCCTGCCATGTGGCACCCCTGGTTCACTGGCACCACCACCAAGACCCTCACCAGATGTGCTCCCTGGAATTGTGACTTCTCAGCCTCCAAAACTGTAAGCAATAAATTTTGTTTTCTTATAAATCACACAGTTCCAGTTAATTTTATTGTAAGCAACAGAAATGAACTAAGACATTCCCCTTGGGGTAAAGTCAGAATCCTTTGTGTGGCTCATAAGGCTTGTGTAATGTGGTCCCTCACTCTTCAGACCTCAAGTTACACCCTCCCCTCTGTCCAGGAATCATCACTTACTGTAGGGCCAGAAACAGGAACATTAGAATGGTGACAACTTATAATACAATTATCATATGTATTATATAATGTATTATAATCAGAATTTAATAGGCATGTATTATAATAGGCATTTTAGTAGGAATGTATTGTAATAGGAATGAATGCCATTTATTGATTTCTTACTGTGTATCAGGCCCGGAGCTAAGCTCTTCTCAAATATTATCTCATCTGATCTTTACAACTCAATGTTGCAAATATAATTATTCTTATTATCCAGGTGAGGAAACTTTAACATAGAAAATTTTTACAAGTCGTACAAGGTGGAAGAGGGGGGATTTGTGTTCACTGGATCTCATCTCAAAATAGTTCAATGATGTGGATCTCCAGGTATGGCATTAGAGTGGTGTGTTTGTGTATATGTGTGTCTCTGTGTGTGTGTGTGTGTAGACATATACATTGAATGTGGCGCACTGAGGAGAAAGGAAGAAGACCACACTTTTACCTTGGGTTTGAAGGCATCTTTGTGCTGTTCCACCCTACAAGGTGGATCTCTCTCTCCTAGATGTGAGTTTTGGGGCTCTGCTTCCATGCAGAAGAGTCAGGCATTTCCCCAGATTATATTTTCTGATCCACAGAGATTTAAAATTTGTAGTTCATGTTTCTCCTGGGATTAGTATGTGCGCCTGGGTAGAATTTGAGCTACTTATGAATTCAGGCGATGCTTGCTTGCTATAGGAGATCTGGTTGAATGGTGTATTGATCTAAAGAGTGGGAATCTTATTTTGCTTTAGAAATGATGACATGGAAATATTTAATTTGACACTAATAACCCACATGTTGGAAGGAGAAAAATCCCCTTGTAGCTTTTGCTCTCTTGACAGGAAAAATAAGTCGGTCAGCATTGGCAGACCTGTTTCGATCACCCATTTTCCCTGAACTAGCAACTTGGTGTCATAAGCCATTGAAATCTTCCCTACTGCTGGCCTGTCACCTGCCCGACAGCATGTTTGTTCAATGACACAGTGCCCATCTTGTTGAGATCAGTATTTCTAAGACGTTGCTTGAGCAGTGCAGTATCTATAGGTCTTCTTACACTGGTTCAGGTGTTTCTGCATTATTTGGTAAGCAACAGAGGAATCACAGCACTTTAAACTACTAATTTATTTAAACTAATAAGTGACAGGACTTTTCTACATGTTTTAGTTCATCTTAGGAGTTCTTCACCGCCAAATCCAAAGGTCTCCTTCACACGGATTTGGAGGTGAAAGTGACAAGTGACTCAAATGTGTATTAGTGCAGAGGGAGTGTGAATGTCACGACAAGGTGAAGGGACGGTGTGCTACGTGGTAGAATAAAATGCCTTTTGAAATAGGTGAGACATTTTTTTCTTTCCTTCACTTCTAGCCTCACTTTAAAAACAAGCTCTTTTTATACAAATTCTATCTTCAGGCAGAGCAGGTTTGCAGGTGAGGAGAAGTACAGAGGTGATTTGTAAGACAAAGGAACCCGTTCAGAAAAATTGTGTTAACAAAACAGAAGTGACCGATGATGCAGCGTTGTTCTGGGAAATGCAGTGACGATGGCGTGTCTGCCACCTGGGCCCACCTTGGGACAGGGGAGCATGTGCATGTCCTTCCTGTACCCGACTCGCACCAACCCCACACCTGCAGACAACAGGGCTCCTTCCATGCCCGTTGCTTCACTGTCCCCTACTCCAAGAGATGTGCGAAGGGAGTTGTTGGCATTTTTTTGTTTTTTCTTGAAGAGAGGGCGTGTGTAGCATGGGACGATGATAAACTTCCTCCTGTGTCCTTCTTTTCCCTTAATCTGATTGCAGTAATTGTCAGTAGCACACAGTCCTCCATGCAAACGTGCAGTTCTCTGCCCCCCTTCCACTGAGCAGCCCCCGGCTGGGAAGCCTTCGAGAACACCTGGCCCTCCTGCGCTGGCAGTGGCTCACCACCTCGCAAACAGTAGGTGCTTGGTAACTATGTGTAGAAGGAGTGGACAAATTAATAATAAATATTGTTATAAGGACTGTGGCCTCTGCTGAGAGTTCTCCTGAGTCACAATGAGAAGCTTAAATACAGAGAATCCAGGGAGGCTAGTCCTTGCCGCTGGCACCTGCCTCTGCCCCAGTGCGTGCCCCACCCCTGCCGGGCCCTCTGCACTGGGCCATGAGCTTCCAGAAGCAGGTCACTGCACCTCGTCTGCTCAAGCACTCATATCCAACCTTTTTCTTTTAAGAATATTTTCCTCAATTTTATTTATCCTTATATTCTTTTTTGATGTTTAAAATTGATTTTTCTGTTCCTAAATCGTAATTTCATCTGTTCTTACATTTTTTTACTTTACACCTTTAGACTGGTGTGCTTTAGACTTTTATCTTTTCTGTCCTTCATCTTTTGAGCTTTATATTTTAGTGGTTTCTGGATTTAACTTTTATTTAAATTTTCATCAACTGTATCTTATTTTCAACACTTACTTACTAAAGGAGCATGCCTCACATGGGGCTGATGCGAGGGTCAGGAACCAGGAGGTCCAAACCGGAGCTGGGCAGCTCGTTCATGCTTGCGATCTTGATGCACTCCTCTGTAAGATGGGGATGTGAACAGCCGCCACTTCGTGGACATGCCATCATAGATAGTGTTATGCACCTGCCACGAGGTAGGCTCTTGATATTGTGAGATATTAGGGTTGTGATTTGATCATCATCATCTTGGGATTTGGATTCTTTTGCTTTTAATTTCTATTTCATTTTTTATTGCTAAACTGAATCTCATTAAGATATAATTACAATATCGATCATAAATAAGACATAGCGTAAAATAAATACACTAATTGAAAAGTAAAGTGAACACTTATTTATTCACCACTCAGCTTGAAGGCACAGGACGATCCTGGGCTTTCTGCAGCTCCTTTTAGCCCCTTCTCAGCTGAGAAGCTTTTCCTCTCCAACAGAGGTGCCCCTGCAATGTGTGGGTCAATCCTGTCTTCGCCTTTCATTAAAATTTTAGCAGATATTTATGTATTCTTAACAATATATTAAATGGTTTTGGTTGTTTTCTGACCTCGATATAAGTAGAAATATGCTCTATAATTCTGTGTCTTGTTTTCCTCACTCAACATTATATTTTTGCGATTCAATCATCTTTTTATGACTCGTGAACACCATTCATTCATGCCTCCGGAGGCGACGGACGTTGGGTTTTGCACGGTTNCACCTCGTCTGCTCAAGCACTCATATCCAACCTTTTTCTTTTAAGAATATTTTCCTCAATTCTATTTATCCTTATATTCTTTTTTGATGTTTAAAATTGATTTTTCTGTTACTAAATCGTAATTTCATCTGTTCTTACATTTTTTTACTTTACACCTTTAGACTGGTGTGCTTTAGACTTTTATCTTTTCTGTCCTTCATCTTTTGAGCTTTATATTTTAGTGGTTTCTGGATTTAACTTTTATTTAAATTTTCATCAACTGTATCTTATTTTCAACACTTACTTACTAAAGGAGCATGCCTCACATGGGGCTGATGCTAGGGTCAGGAACCAGGAGGTCCAAACCGGAGCTGGGCAGCTCGTTCATGCTTGCGATCTGGATGCACTCCTCTGTAAGATGGGGATGTGAACAGCCGCCACTTCGTGGACATGCCATCATAGATAGTGTTATGCACCTGCCACGAGGTAGGCTCTTGATATTGTGAGATATTAGGGTTGTGATTTTATCATCATCATCTTGGGATTTGGATTCTTTTGCTTTTAATTTCTACTTCATTTTTTATTGCTAAACTGAATCTCATTAAGATATAATTACAATATCGATCATAAATAAGACATAGCGTAAAATAAATACACTAATTGAAAAGTAAAGTGAACACTTATTTATTCACCACTCAGCTTGAAGGCACAGGACGTTCCTAGGCTTTCTGCAGCTCCTTCTAGCCCCTTCTCAGCTGAGAAGCTTTTCCTCTTCAACAGAGGTGCCCCTGCAATGTGTGGGTCAATCCTGTCTTCGCCTTTCATTAAAATTTTAGCAGATATTTATGTATTCTTAACAATATTTTAAATGGTTTTGGTTGTTTTCTGACCTCGATATAAGTAGAAATATGCTCTATAATTCTGCGTCTTGTTTTCCTCACTCAACATTATATTTTTGCGATTCAATCATCTTTTTACGACTCGTGAACACCATTCATTCATGCCTCCGGAGGCGACGGACGTTGGGTTTTGCACGGTTGTGTTTGGTTTTTGTTTTCCACGATGACCAGTGCTGCTCTGGACCTTCCTGAGCTCATCTCGTTGCACACATTGCAGGGTCTTCTCCAGGAGGGGCCTGGCTGGGTCACGGGTCATGAGTGTCTTTGACACTGTGTAACCAACTCACTCCCCTCCAACGGTGTGGAAGAGTTCTCAGCTGCTCTGCATCTTCACAAACACTTAATAGTGCAAGACTTTTTATTGTTACCGTAACTAGTAGGTGTGAAGTGGTACCTCATTGTGGCTTAACTTTGCACTTTCCGGGTTAATGGAGGGTGTCGTGCATCCTGCATTCAGTGGTCACTCAGATTTTTGCTCCTGTTAAATGCTTGTTCTGTCTTTTACTCCTTTTTCTATGGGGTTGATGGTCTTTTTCTTACTGAGTCAAGGAAGTTCTTCACCGAGTCTGGAAATTATTTCTCTGATGGTTGAGTGTTGAGCTGTCTTCTCCCTTCTGCGACCTGCATTTTCATTCACCATGTTGAGTCTTTTTATAAACAGCAGTTCTAAATATTAACACAGCTGAATGAACCCATCTTTTCTACGCTTTTATGCTTTTTGTGCATTTACTTTTAAAAAATATATTTTCTTTTTTTTTCCTTTTTGTCTCTTTTACTGACCGGCAACGGGATCGCAACCCTCGGTATTGCGCCCGCACCGCGCTCAGCCAGTGAGCGG
>NW_007731963.1:29994-32229 GCF_000696425.1 Galeopterus variegatus
GCCGGCCCTAAAAAATATATTTTCTACCTGATGTTCATAAAGATGCTATCCCATATTTTTTTCTAAATTAAAAAAAAAAAGTCTTTTCACATGTAAGCTACTGCTCTGGATTGGATTGTGTCCCCCAAAGTTCCATGTGTTAGAAACTTAACCCCCACTATGACGGTGTTAAGAGGGTGGGAAATCCTATTATAGTAATTGAAAGGTGGGGCTTTGAAGAAGTGATCAGAGTGTGAGGACCATGCCCTAGTGAACGTATGAATCCATCGATGGTTTGATGGTGGTCATTGATGGGGTTCTGATGACCTTAAAAGGAGAGTAAATGAGGAGGTTAGTCTTCCTCTCTCTCAGCTCCAACCATTTTCACCATGTGACACCCTCCGTCACTGTACAGAGCCACCACCAGTAAGGCCCTTACCAGATGTGTTCCTGGACTTTGGGCTTCCCAGCCTCTGAAACTGTAAGCAATAAATATTGGTTCTTTACAAATTACCCAGTCCCAGGTATTTCTGTTATAAGCAACAGAAACTGGCTAATATATCTACTAATGCATTGCTTTCATATATGGTGTGAGGTAGGGAGCCCAGTTCTTGGTTTCTCTGGATCACAGCTGTCCCATGCTTTCTTCAGTCATTGCAGTGGCAGCTCTGTTAGAAGTCAAGTTTCCAATACAAGTGTGTCTGTTTCTAAAGTCTATGGTCTATTCGGTTTGTTTGTCACTCCTTGTACCAATACTACACTGTCTTTATTACCGTAACTGTATAGTAACTCTCAATATCTGTTATACAGTTTTTCTATTTAAGCTGTTAATAAGATAGTTATATTGATAAAAATTTTAATGCAAAAACAACCTTGGACTCCTGTAGTACACTCCATTTGAACATAATTTTATTTGCTTATGATTTGGTTAGTATTTTTGCATTTATGTTCGCAAAGGCTTTTGTTGTTTGAGATTGGCCTGTCATCTTACTCGTTTTATCCCTGATTTTGATAACTAGCCCAATAAATGAGTTGAAAGAATGTTTATTCTCTCCATATTCTCTGCAACAGTTGTGTTACAAAATTACACAATGCTTGGTAGAACTCACCTGTAAAATAATCTGTATTTTCTTTGTAGATAGATTTTTAAATATTGATTCAAGGTATTTAGTGGTTACAGGACCATTCGGTCTTTTTTGGGCCAGTTTGGACGACTTGTTTTATGTAGGAATTTGTCATTTTCACATTTTTTTTCAGACTGGCTGTCCTACATTTGTTTCTCATAACCCTCTAATATTTTGAATCTCTATTGTATATACATTATTATTTATTTTTCATTTATGCTATGTATATTTGACTTTACCCTTTTTCCTTTTATCACTTGCTAGATATTTGTTAATTTTATTAGTCTTTTTCAAAGTACCAAATTTTGGCTTTACTGATCATTTCTCCCATATCTTTATTTTCAACTGCATTATATTTTCTTCTTATCATTTGTTTTCTTTTTTTTTTTGATTTATTCTGCTATTCTTGTAGCTCATTAACTTCTATCTTTTTCTTTTCTAATATAATAATTTAAGATTACAAATTTGCCTTAATTTGCACCCAATTAAGACATTGGGTGCATCCTACAATTTTTGATACCTAGTATTTTTATTACTGTTCAGCCATAAGTATTTTCTAATTTTCATTGTGAATGACCTTTTGATCCATGAGGTTTTGGGAAGTGCATTTCTTACTTTACAAATATATGAATTTGTTTTAAAATCATTTTGTTATTGATTTTAAACAACATATTATGTTGAATTTAAAAAGCTATTGATTATAAGAAGTATTCAGATTTTAGAAATGCTAAAATATGGAAAAAATGCAACAGCAATTATAAAGTCACTGGTTTTAAGACACATCCCAATCTAGAGATAATGAACAGAAAAAGAAAACTGTGCCTTTGAATCTAAAAAATTTGGTTGCAATCAGAAAATGCGTCTGTTTTACTAATTGATTCAAATATGTTGTAGTTTGCTCTATTTCCTAGTTTATGGTCAGTATTTGTAAGTATTTTTGAATAGTTGAAAAGAACATTTTTTTCTGTGCTTCTATAAATTTCTATTACACCAACCTCTTTAATAGTGTTATTTAAATATTTTGTACCCTGACTGATTTTTGTCAGTTTGGTTTATCAATTATTTACAGAAGTGTTTTTTTTTTTTTGTCTTTTGTCTTTTTCCGTGTCCGGCAACGGATCGCAACCCTCAG
>NW_007731963.1:32752-36248 GCF_000696425.1 Galeopterus variegatus
CCGGCCCTACAGAAGTGTTTTAAAAGACATCTACCACTATGATGGTAGATTTGCCAAGTTTTCCTTATAATTCTATTATTGTTCACGGAAAAATAGAATTAAATGATCATGAGAATGTTTCCATGAACTTACTGAGGTTCCCTCACATGTTTTGAAGCTATGTTCGTACATACAAAACTGAATTGTTGTACATTCCTGGTGAATTGAGCATTTTGTCAATATGTAGTGACCTTTTTTTTCAATCTCTAGTAATGCCTTTTGCCTAAAAATTGGGCTTTTTGTTTGTTTTCAACTAATACTAATATATCTATCTTTACCAGCTTTCTTTGGTTATTTATTTGAAATACATTTTCCATCTTTTCGCTTTTTACCTATCTATGCCCTTGTATTTTAGGTATGTCTGTTATACACAGCATACAGCTGGGATTTTAAAAATCAATTCTAATAATTTTATTTTTTAATTAGAAAGCTTATTATATTTATTACAATTACTGACATAATTGGATTCCTTTCTATTTTATTTCATGCATTCTGTTTGTGCTGCCTTTTTCAGATTTCTTTTTTTGTTTGTTTTTATTACTTTTTTAAACTTGAGATTTCTTTCCTGCTCATCATATTTTCCAACTCAATTCGGACGTAATATGTTCTATTTCTATAATATTGCTGATTGCACTAGAAATGTTAATAAGTTATAGCCATTTGACTTAACAAAGTCTACAGCTAATATTTACCCTCTTTACAAATAACACAAGAACCATAGAATGATTTTATTATAAATTATATGTTGCAGTTCTGTTTCTTAGTTCTATCTTGTTATTTTTAACCACACAAATTATATGTTATTATTTTCATAGCTAATGTTTGTTTAGACTTATCTACACATTTACTATTTTGTGTGATAAACATTCCTTTTTGCATCTCAGGCATTTTTCTTTTTGTAGTCTTTTCTCTCTTTCTAGAGTTCTTATAAAAGTTCCTTTAGTAAGGGTCAATTGTATTTTTGTGTTTTCTGGAAATGTCTTTATTTTATCATCATTTTTGAAAAATACGTTTAGCTGATTTACAATATCAAGTCAACACCTAATTTTCTCCAGTACTTTGAAGTGTTCTGGCTTTTCCTATTATTGTTGAGATGCTAGCTATCTTTCCAATTCTTGTTTCATTACAGGGAATCTATTTTTTTCCTCTCCAGTCATTTTTTAAATGTCGCCATTTTCCATTTGTATTCAGCAATTTTGCTAGAAAGTGTCTAAGTGTGGATTATTTTAAATTACTCTTCTTCGGGTTTATTGGGCTTCCTAAATATAAGGACTCATATTCTCAAAAAATATTGGAAACTTCAGTCATTATCTTTTCAAATATTTTCTCTATCCCATTTTATTTTTCCTTCTATAGTTCTGATTGGAAATATGTTAGATTAAATTATATGTTTAATTTATTATATTTCTCATATTTTAATATGTTCTCATATTATTATACAAGTCTCTTAAACTTTATTTTATATTTTTTTCTCTCTCCTTCCTTTTCTTTTTTTCCTATTTGTTTTCATTTTGGGTAAGTTATGGAGAATTGAGGTGTACATTCCAATCACATGATTCTCTCTTCAGCTGTATCTAGTCTGCTGCTTCAACTTTCTATCAAAGTTTTTATTTTCAATGACTAGATTTTTTATTTCTAAAATATTTTATTTGATTCTCAGGTTACTGTTCTACATATGGTCAAGGAAGATTTAAGCTATTATTGGTTTACTTCACTCATTGTTAAATTCATTATCACCTGTGCAAAATATGTTAAAAAGAATATAGAATGGCTTTTTGATATATTACTGACCTTTCCTTGTTTCTTGACTCTGTGGGCAGAAATTGATTAGGGCACATCTTTCTCTAGCTCATACTTAAACCAAACCTATGCATTAATACTATTTTGAGCTATGGCCAGTTTTTCAGTTTAGGCAGGAATTCCCATGGTAGAAAACAAAACTGCATTATAGACCCCTTCTCATTTAAATTATTAGTTAATGACTGAATACTGTTTTTTTATGATCTGGATGATTACTTCCATGACAGAGAGAATAGAAATACAACTATTCTCTTATGTACCCTCATTTGGTAGCATTTTGTGGCAAACCCTGACCTCAATTGATAGGAGGTTATTTATAATCTTTATCCCATTTTGCATGAAAGTCATACACTTTACAGTGGAAATATCAATATGCTTGACTATGGTCTGCTGCCTGAGATCCCTGGGCATGTTATTTAATATACGGTATTTGGTAGCACTACCTTTCTAAATATGGAAAGTTATGGCTTCTGAAAAACAACTAGCCTGGGGATTTCAGATAGGAGATTGTGGTCCTGTAATACTCATGTCATCATGTTCTAGAAAAGATTAAATAGAATATAGTATAGTTCTTAACCTACTACTTGTTATATAGTAAACCCTCAATAAATAATAACTCCTGTTATTGTTGTTGTATCATTTCAGATGTTTCCCTGATTGTTGGACTTCCTAAAGTGATATTGGGGACAAAGGGACAAAAAATGTGGAGCTGGCACTTTAATATTTATAGGATGTTTTACTTTACACGTGTTTAGAGTGAAAACCACATGAGCATTTTGGAAACGCATTGGGCAGTGATGTAGGTTGGAGACAGTAGGACTGAGAACTTAGACCTAAATGATGTAGACACGTGTTTAGAGTGAAAACCACATGAGCATTTTGGAAATGCATTGGGCAGTGATGTAGGTTGGAGACAGTAGGACTGAGAACTTAGACCTAAATGATGTAGCAGGGAAGGAGGGTGATGTGGACATGCTGCTCAGGCAGTCAGAATCCACCTGAGACGTTGTGAGAAGTGTGCTCAGAGTTACGGGGCAGAAGGGGGGTTCAGTGCTACGCAGCAGCTGGTCTGAATCAAAGGGGTTCAGAAGCAGGTAGCAGGGGAAAGACATTTTTGTCTTAATCAAATTAACAATTATTTTCAAAGATTATGCTAAGTGCTATCAGGTTGGTAGAGTTGAAAAATGGCTGTTTATTCCTCTAAAGCAATTTGGTAATATTCATCAACATTCTTAAGAATGTCAGCACTTTAACCTACTTTCTCCACTTTCAGAAATTGTCCTAAAAACGTGAAATGAGAAAAAAACACTTATGCAGGAAAATGTTTATTGCCACAGTGTAACATGTGATAGAGAAAAACTGGATAAACACCTGTTAATCATGGGACGGTTAAGTAAGTTGAAATAGATCTGATTTACGGAATATTTTGGAATATCCAAAATAATGCTTGTGAAGAGTTTTGTTTTGTTTTGTTCTGTTTTTAATGATATGGGAGATGCTGGTGACAAAATGTTAAACAAGAAAGCAGGGTACAACATCTTACATACTGCATGGTCTCCACTATATAAAACACATATGTACATAGAAAAATAATGGAAGAAAGAGCTAAAACATGTCTGTAGTGTGTGTGTGTGTGTGTGTGTTTATGTGACAACTG
>NW_007731963.1:37248-57071 GCF_000696425.1 Galeopterus variegatus
AATGTTAAACAAGAAAGCAGGGTACAACATCTTACATACTGCATGGTCTCCACTATATAAAACACATATGTACATAGAAAAATAATGGAAGAAAGAGCTAAAACATGTCTGTAGTGTGTGTGTGTGTGTGTGTGTTTATGTGACAACTGTATTACGAGTGATTTTTTAATCTTCTGTTTTTGAAATTTACATTATGATAATGAGTTATTTACTTAATAAAAAAGTAAGAATAAGAAAAATGTAGCATGTGGACAAGGTGGGCCCACAGTGAAAGTGCTGGAGTGAGAAACAGGCAACAACCAGGCTGGGGGACAGCAGGTTGGGTCCCCCCCCCCGCAGAGTTCTAGGGCACAGTCCTGACCCCTGAACACACAGGCAATGACCAAATGGACCCTGGCTTTGGAAAATATGGGGCAGAGCCCCTGGAGAGACAACATACAGGCTTCAGAGCCCAGGAGAGGCACATGGTAGGAGCCCAACTATTGAAAATGCACCTGCCTGGATGCAGACTTTTCGTTGTCTCTGTACGTCGACATCACCTCAGCCTTTTTGCAAATAGACTAGTCAGGTTGCATTTGGACAGACAGTTGCATCCAGGTCACAGTATATATATATATATATAAAACATTTAAATTTTTGTGAGTTAAATGCCTGTGCCGTTTCTTATCAATTCAGAGTCCTTCGGTCTCACATGCATGAGATGTTTTTCTGCAGCTGAGTTGTACAGTGGTTAACATCATAGGTTTCTGGTGTCTGATGAATCTTAGTCCTAATTCTACCACTAATGGGTGCTGGACAATTTGCTATCCTCTCTAAACCTCAGTCTCCTCATTTATAATAAAGGACTTGNTGTGCCGTTTCTTATCAATTCAGAGTCCTTCGGTCTCACATGCATGAGATGTTTTTCTGCACTGAGTTGTACAGTGGTTAACATCATAGGTTTCTGGTGTCTGATGAATCTTAGTCCTAATTCTACCACTAATGAGTGCTGGACAATTTGCTATCCTCTCTAAACCTCAGTCTCCTCATTTATAATAAAGGACTTGTATTGATTAGTTGTTGCAAGGATTAAATGAAATAATGTTAGGAGTTTAACGAAATACCTGAAACAGAGCAGGTGTTCACAAAACAGAACTATTATCTCTGGTACATGCACAAAATCGGCCAGTCAAATCTGTAACTCTGGCAGACGTACTTGTCGTCATTTAGAAACACTGGAAGAAACATGCATCTTAATTTGTGGCAAGACCTTTTCAGGAGGGTCTCTGCAGTCACATGCTCTGCCTGTGGGCCCCCATTTCCTAGTGTGGTCCCTTCTGCAGACTGATGGGGTGGGCACATGTGACATCGTTAGTTCTGTGTCCTCCTCTCCCCACTGCCTGGGCTCCACCAGCCAGGGAAGGTCAGTGGGAATTAAGCACAAATTTTAACATTTGAGACTGCCTTCGTGTGCTCTTTTTCTACTTTCTTCAGACAAAAACAAGAAAAGGGAGAGAAAGAGAGAAGAAATGAAAGGCACATTATTTTGTGACCAAGCTCGTAGAGACCTGTAAAACTACAGCCAGAATTCAGTGCATGCTGCTGAGGCCTTAACCCATTGTCAGGACTGTCTGTCTTTGACCTCTGGGGTTAGTGGTGAGACTGTTTATGCTCTGCTGGTCGACATTGGCTTTCATTCTATCGTAGCAGGATGAGGGATGAGGGATACTTTTTAGGAATATCTGGGAACCAGAAAGGTAAGATCATTCAGTCCCTTGTCTCCCTTTTTAGGAAGAGGAGATGGTAAAATGCAGGACATCAGGTTCTTGCCCGGCACCAGGACTCTATTGCTTCTCTGTAACTTGTGAGAAATATGGCTTACAGAAGTACATCATAGGAATTTAAAATGCATTTAAATATCAGTCCTACATATTGAACCACACCACAGCCCACTCAGGTGTTTTGAAGAACGTACACTCGACCTGGAGTTACTGCTTTGTCAGGAAACTTGTAAAGAGCTGGTCTCAAGTTTTTGCCTAAATCCTAATTTGTGTTTACCCAATTATTCCTTGAATCTCATAACCAAGGGTTAATCAAGGGTTTTTTGGGATGCCTAAAGCTTACACAATATAGCCCCCATTAAGAAAAATAATAATAANTATTTATTTATTTATTTATTTATTTATTTATCTATTATTATTATTATTATTTTTTAAGATGACCAGTAAGGAGATCTTAACCCTTGATTTGGTGTTGTCAGCACCACGCTCAGCCAGTGAGTGAACGATAGGATCCAAACCCATGGCCTTGGTGTTATCAGCACCACACTCTCCCGAGTGAGCCACCGTCTGGCCCTATGAACAGGATTTAAACAGACATTTCTCCAAAGAAGATATGCAAATAGCCAATAAGCATATGAAAAGATGCTCAAGATTATTATGGAAATGCTAATCAAAACCATAATGAGATACCATTTGGCTACAAAAAAACAAAAAAGCAAGTGTTGCAGAGATGTGGAAAAATGGAAATCCTTGTGCATTGCTGATTGTAGTGTAATATGGTACAACTGCTTTAAAAAACGGTTTAGCAGTTTTTCATAATGTTAAATATAGAGTCATCATATAACCCACCAATTCCACTTCTAGCTATACACGCAGGAGAAATTAAAACATATGTCCACACAAAAACTTGTACACAAATAGCATCTTTATTCCTATTAACCAAAAGTATAAAAAACCAAACGTCCATCAACTGACAAATAGATAAACAAATATGGTATATTTCTACAATGGAATGTTATTTGGCAATAAAAAGGAAGTACTGACACATGTTGCAACATGGATGAACCTTGAAAACATTGTGCTGGATTAGAAAGACCACATATTGTATGATTCCATTCATATAAAATGTTCGAAATAGGTAAATCTGGGGCTGGCTGGTTAGCTCATTTGTTTACAGCATGGTGGTGATAACACCGAGGTCAAGGTTTAGGATCCCCACACCAGCCTCACCAAAAGGCAAATCTATAGAGACAAAAAGGAGACTAAAGCTGAGGGGGTGGGGGGCGGGAGTGGGAGTGACTGCTAATGGGTGTGAAGTTTCTTTTTGAAATTATGAAATGTTCTAAAATTAGATTGTGGCAATGGTTAAGTAACTCTTTGAGTATATGAAATCACCTTATTGTGCACTTTAAATGTGTGAATTTTATGGTGTACGAATTATATCTCAATAATGCTGTCTTTTAAAAAAATCGATCAATGTAACTTCCTTATTAAACTAAAAAAGAAAATCATACTAATTATCTCAATAGATTTAGAGAAAGCATCTGACAGAATCAATTCCTGGTAAAAAATGCTCAGCAAATTAGTGATAGAAGGGAACTTCTTCAAACTGATAAAGGGTACGTCAAAAAACCTGTAAGTAACATAATGCTTAATGGTGAAAGACTAAATACTTCCTCACAGAGATCAGGGCAAGACGGGAATGTCCACTCTCACCACTTTTATTCAAGTCGTGCAAGATATTCTAACCAGTGCAATCAGAGGAGAGAAAAAAAAGGCTTTAATTTGGGAAGGAAGAAGTAAGCTCTATTTATTGCCAGATGGCATGATTGTCTACATAGAAAATTCAATGAAATCTACAAAAAAGCTACTAGAAACAAGTAAGCATAACAAGATCTCAGGATATAATATCAATACAAAAATCAATTGTGTATACTACATCCTAGCAACAAAGAGCCAGAAATTGAAATTAAAATAATACGATTTACAGTAGCATTAAAAAATGTGAAATACTAAAAAAAAAAAAAAAGAAAAAAGAAAAATAATAATAAAATATTAATATAAAACAGCTAGGACCCTTCCCAGGTACTTAGAATGGGCTGTGCAAGAGAAAGGCTTGAGGTTAAGCCTCAGTGGCTTTGCAGTGCATTGGCCGTGACAAGACACGGCCCCGTCTGAACATGCTGAGGCTGCTCTAAGCAGCCGTGCAGCTCTGTCCCGTGGGAGTTTCCTTCTCCTCTGGGCTGGGGGGACACAGCACTGTGACTGCCCGTGTGCTGCGTTCTGGCTCTCAGCCTGGCACGTCCCAGCGGAGTCCACAGAATATGCCTGTGCAGCTCTGACCCTCCACCTGCCTCACCCCCATTCAGTCTGCAAGAAATGGCTGCCTCTTTCCCGGGAAAATCTAACAGGCTTAAGCATTCCAGGCAAAAGATCCAGAGTTGCAAGACATGTTGCTTTCTGAATGTAGCTCTGAGCCTGCTTGATAATTAGGGAACAGACCTTCTATAAAAGGAGGGATTCTCCTGTGAAGAGCAAGGTGGCACTGCGCCCATGTACTTTCTGTATTTCATGTAATTTTAATGTTTTTTGCTATTTTTTGTTGTTGTTATTTCTTTCCATATATGTGTTGCTTTGTTCTTATATTATTTTTTTAAAAGTAATGAATGAAAGAAAGAAAAATAGGTAGGTAGCTGGACGTAAACATTCACACACTGAGGTGGGCAATGTGGCCAGCTACAAACATCAGATTGTTTTTCAAAGGATGAGGTGGGGGGACTTGCTCTACCAACTAGCAGAATATAACATAAGTTCCGCCATGCCACTGTCTTCACTGGGTAGAAATACAGAAAAGAGCTGGCCTGAGCTCACCCCAAATGTTAGGAGCGAGGTGGGTGGGCAGAGCTTAGAGGTGGCAAGGGTCTCTCACCTGCACCCCCCATGAGTCCCAGCACTGGCCTGGAGGCCAGGCATGGAGCAGACCTGACCCAGTATTTGTCGAGTGACAGATCTGTGGAATGCCTATGCTCTGATTGGGGCAGGATGGGAGCGGGACCTCGGAGTTGCAGGGTTGAACTGGGGAAAGTCAGAAATAAAAGAGAGTAGACTCCAAACTGCTGCTTGTGGGGGGACAGAGAATCCCTCATTCTGGTGCCCTGGGGTAAGGGGTGAGGGACCCTCAGGAAGCCAGCATTGAAGGCCGCCAGGGCTGGCACTTCTGCGTCTGAGTGGCTGGTCGTTCCTGGACACCACGCTGGCCGAGGGCAGCCGTCTGTGCGCCCACCAGCCGCCCTCTCCCAAGCCGAACAAAGGGATGGAGCAGCCTGGAAGCCTCTGAAGTGTGAATTAGAAACAGCCGAGGTGGTGCAGTGGTGGGCCAGGACAGAGCCTGTAGGACCAGACCTGCAGTTGTGTGGGGTGCGAGTCCATAAACAAAAACCACTGTTAGGTCCATGATTAGGGGTAACAGATCCACTGAGTTCCAAAGGCGGCACAGTTTGATCTAAAAAATTAAATTAGATGGAAAAATTTTTAAAAAGGCAGTGCTTAAAGTAATTTGTATCTTTTTTAAAGCAAGAGGAAAAGATGTTATGAAATGAGCATGTTGAATTATAGGAGCATAAACTACCGTCTGTTCCTCAACAACAAAAACAAAAGTATGAAACCATCTCAGTGGGTGGGAAGGATGCTGGCTCCGGGAATTCAGCTCTGAGGGCTGGTCCCTAGCTTCCTTGGAGCGAGCGGTGAAGGAGTTGAAATAACGCTTACACGACAGAAAGCAGAAGTAGAACCTTTTTAAATGTTTTGTAAAACGGCGGGCGAGAGAGGAATCACTTTCAAATTATTAAGCTAGCAAACATGAAAAAGATAAATGTATAACGTGAGTGTGAGAGACGGGTTAAATAAGCTCCCCAGAATGACTGCTGGTAACGGGGCAAATAAATAAAAGGCTTCCTGAGAACAGAGCTGGGCAAGACCCTTCAGCAACCTACCCTGGGAATGAGGGAAAGAAACCCAAAGCAGCGACGACTCCAAACTGAGCTAAAGCACAAGCTGTTTGCACCCCGCCCCAGCTGTGTCTCGTCTCAGGGGAGTTTGAGGAAGATCCAGGCCAACCCTGGCAGGTGTATCAGAACTTAAACGAAGTCTCCGCTTGCTCTGCTAAGCTGTTTGCACCCCGCCCCAGCTGTGTCTCGTCTCAGGGGAGTTTGAGAAAGATCCAGGCCAACCCTGGCAGGTGTATCAGAACTTAAACGAAGTCTCCGCTTGCTCTGCTGGGGCTGTGATAGTCTGAGTGTCCCTCTCCGCCTTCTTCTGAACTGATCTCTTCCATCGTTGGCTCCGTCCTCTGTGCCCAAACCCTGTCAGCATGACTCCGTGTGATCCACGGTGTAGCCAGCTGGTGCCTCCCGGCCACCTCCCGTGTCCTCACCCTGCAGCAAGAGCAACGTGGATATCTGAGGGACAGAGATGACGGGCTGGCTGGAGCTCATGGTGCCACCAGCATGCCCTCAAATTAAGCCGAGAGAGAAAAGGGCTTCCGAGGTGCCCTCCTGCGTTCAGAGTCTCAACATAAGTAAGGCTCACGTGCTGGGTCCTGCGCCCAAAATGCTTTGGAGAGGCTTCCTCATAGTCTGTTCTTAAATAAATTGTATCAGATGTGATTTTTCTAATTGGAAAAACAAATGCAAACGGGTTGTAAGAAAAGTGCATTTTTACAAGGTAGAATGGTGATCACAAGGTATGCGGAATCTCGTGTCCTGCACTTCTCACTTGGCATTGCGTCGTGACAATTGTCCTGTGTCATGAGATGCTTCTCTAAAATGATCTTGAGTGTCACACAGCAGTCCCTTATACAAATGCACAGTTACTAACTTTAAGTTGACTTATTTTAAACTGTTCTCTTGATGAACCTTTAGGTTTTTTTTTTCCCCCAGGTTTGATATAAAAAATTACAATGTACATTCTTTAGTCAAAATTTGAGTGTGTATTTCTGATTATTTCCTTAGGGGCAAAAGTCATGAAATGCAATTACAGATCCAAAGGAGGTAAACATTTATGAAGTATCTGAGAAAAATTCAAAATCCGCACTCCAGAAATTTCACACGTACGGACACAGCCATCAACGAAGGTATGACGACTCCAGATTCCTGTCTACACTTGACAACCTGAGTCTTTGCCATTTTAACCACTGAAAAAATGATATCTAGCTTTAAGTTCTATTTCTTTGGTTTCTAGCGAGGTTGAACAGTTTTCATCGGTGATTGGCTCTTTAATAGTCTGCCTTCCTAAACTTTTGTATCCATACTCGATTCTTCTATGGAAATACTTTTTTTCCTATTGATTTGCAAGTGCTTCTTACATAGTGAGATATTTAATAGCCTTTGGATACTGCACATATTTTAAATATTTACCCCCATTTGTCATCTGCCTCATCTATTTTTTAACATTAAAAAAGTATGAAAATTTTAGGTTGTCAAACGTATCAAAATTTTCCTTAGTGTTTCTACTTGGATGCAATGTTTAAAAAATTTATCTTCACACCAGATATTTATGTATATAAAATTTTCTTTCTCCAGTTCTTTTATGATGTTGTTGTTGCAGTAATTCATCTGGAGTTTATTGAGATATGTGGTGGGAGGACAAGTGTAAACATTTTTTATTTATTATTTACAGTTAAGCAGTTATTCAAGCACAATTTATTGAATAATTCGGCCTTTCTCAATCGATTTAAAATGCATTCTTATATTACATTAAAGAATAATACATAGTGTTTCTGTCTTTGCTTTTGTCTATTTCATTGAACTCTTACCTAGCCCCCAGGAGATTCTATACTCTGGAATAGCGTAGCCTCATACAGTAAGTGTCAATGTGTAGCAGTCATGCACCCGTCATTATTTTTATTATTCTTTCGTTCTTCCATATCCAGTTTAATATAACTTAGTTAAATTTGCAAACTATGTTGTTAGACTTTTTATTGAAATTTCATTTGATTATTAATTAAATCATTTGGGGGTGAATTGACATCTTTACAATATATGTAATGACTTGGCTATCTAGAAATATGTGCTTCTTATTTTTTTTTGTCTCTGTTTCCTCAGTACGTATTTGCTGATAAAGGTGTAGTTTTTATTGTATTTATTTCAATATATTTTTATGTTGTATATTTTTCTGAACAGCTTTGTCACTATTGCTGATGCATAGAAATTATATTAATTTTTGTGTTTTTATTTTGCTACTGAGCATCTAAATTTACACCACAGTTCACATTACTTTGCAATTCATTTATCCATTTGTTTTTTGAGAGAGAGGCGGAGGAGAAAATCTTGCCATTAAAACTAGTGATTATGTTCCCTCTTCTTCCCAATCCTCCAGTTTCCAAACAGTGATGAACGGTAGGAACGAAAGGGCACCTAGCTTTGGCCTTTGCAAAGCGTTGACAGCACTAAACAGCATTGGCCACTGGCTCTCCATTTTGAGCTTATGTCCCTTGGGAAGTGTTTTAAAAATGCTTTTGTTCTCACAGATCAGCACTTGATCTCCGACATTTCAACGTTCATGGCTGTCCTTCCTGAACATTTCATTTTACTTTCCTCTCGCTCTAAAAAAATCATATATTTTTACTTCTAATGATTTGAAAAATATGAACTTAAATTTTAAAATTTCTTTAGTGGCTGCACTCAGTGTTTCTAAGCTCACAGTTTGGCCTCTCGTTCCGTAATCATCAGTGTCCAGAACTGCCTGTCACTTACGTAAGATGAGGAAATCACCTCTCCTCCTCCCCTCCCCCGAGGTACTGTCAAAAATGTTTAAGTATAGTCTAAGATTTCAAAGCTAGATGATCATGAAAATGATCCTTTCGAATACTTTAATTTTTCAAGAATATTTTTTATATTTAATCTTGGAATTATATTTACAATGATATGGATTTATTCCTACGTTGCGTCAGGAGTTCCTCCCGGGGACGTCTGCGTTCAGGCCCCCACTGGGCTCAGCACGTCAGATTGAGAAGATGCTCTGCGTCCTGGGTCTCCGCAGCTGGGCGTAGGGTCAGGTTGCTTTTGCACCCCACGCCACGCGTGAGTTAGCGCCCTTCCCACGCCACTCCCCTCCCCACAACTGTGGCCGCGCCTCACGGTCCTCTGGACATACTGCCACAGAGACAAAGTCTGACAACAGCTTCTATGTGTCCATTATGTGTATTTTTACCCTTGATACCTGAAAGTTCATAGCATTATTTTTTTATGCTCTAAATTTAATTCACTAGTATATGCTTAGGAGTGTGTCTCTTTCCGTCCCACCCCTGGACACCCAGTAATTCTTATAAAATGCCTGTTAATCATAGTTGTCCTCTTAACTTTTCATTCTTCATATGCATAATGTTTTTTCTGTCCCTTTAAAACATCTCTTTTATCTTTAACTGGCTCTCAGGAAAAGATCTCAAGTTGGTCTTCCGAATTCTGAAGTGAGTTTTCCGTACTGTCATTTGGGCTCTTTCTTGCTTTTAATAATTTTAGTTCTGCTGTTTGATCTTCAGTTTCTTTGTAGCCCTCCTGTGTTCCCCTCCTCTGTGTATTCCTGCTTAATTCTTTTCTAGATCCCAGCTATCGCAGGCTCTGTTTTCATTCTCCTGGTTTTCATGTGGTATACGTTTCACGGATTATTACTGAGAACGTAAAGCAAACGTTAGGGATTTTCTTTAGTTGTCCACAGTAGATGCTTTTTATTATTCTGCCTTTTCTCCACATAAGTGTTTCCCTTCAGCAAACACGTATGAAAGCACCTACTGGAGGGCAGAGGAGCAATGAGACCCCTGGGGAGGTCGGGCCCCGATGGGGACGTTGATGTGTTCTGTTCACTTAGCCTGTTGGCATTAAAAAGGTAGATAATTACATGCATGTCTAAGAATGCAGCTAAACATACCTGTTGGCATAGAAAGACCTTTCATAGATTGGCCTTTTCCAGACAGTTTTAAATTTTGGCCCGTGGATGCACCTGACTCCAGAACCTAAAGCTTGAGAAGAGTCCAGTGTGATGAGCTCAATACATGGGTCAGAGATCCCAGAGATTACCCTGACTTGAGACTCAAGGGTGGGGACAGTCGGTCCTTGGTCGAGGCTGGTGCAGGGCATGGGATGCATTTGAAAGGCAAAGGCTGATACATCTCTTTAACACAGGAGCTGCTATGCTAGAAAGAAAAGGGTTTTCTGTTTCCTTGTGCTGTTCGGATCTGGATCTGTGCTCTTAAGAGCTGGAGTGTTCAGGTGAACCACCAGATCCCATTACCTAGGTGATGCCTGTGGCCGAAGGATAAAGGGCGCTCTTGCCTCGGGCCTTGTGCATGTGGCCCGAGAAGAAAGGACTCAGAGGGAGCAGACAGCTAAGCCCTGAGAACCTCGTTAGGGGCTGGGGCTTGCACTTGCCCTTCTGCTGGGAGGTGTCGAGCTGCGCTGTGACGGGCCTTACTGGTCCTTGTGCCACTTGCCCCCCCACCCCACGCACCGTTAGACTTGCCCCTCATAGCAGGCAAGGCCAGGGAAGCCTACTGTGACCTCGTGACCTGGTGTCAGGATGGCCCAGCCTCTGGTGTGCACTCAACCAGGAGTCCCATCCTCCAGCTTCCTGGTTTATTTGTAGCAAGGCTGACTACGACGTGGGTTTTTGTCTTTTTCCAATCCCTTATTGTGTTGGCTTCCTAGAGCTGCTGTAACAAAATTCCACGCTGGGCGGCTTAAACGGCAGGAATCTATTCTCTTACAGTTCTGGAGGCCAGAAGTCCAAGATCAAGGTGTCGGTGTGGCCACGCTCCCTCTGACACCTATAGGGGAGGACCCTCCCCTGCCTCTTCCAGCTTCTGGTGTTGCCGGAGACCCTGGGTGCTCCTTGGTTTACAGACACGTCCCTGCAGTCTCTGCCTCTGTCTTTGCACAGCTTCTCCCTTGTGTCTCTCTTCTTCTCATAAGGATGCCAGCCATGTTGGATGTATGTTCCAGTATGACCTTATCTTGACTAACTACATCTGCAAAGACCTTATTTCAAATAAGGTCACTTTCACAGAAACTGGGAAAGACATGAATTTTGGGGGAACGCGGTCCAACTCAGTACACTTACGTGATCTGTCCAGGTTGTTGCCTTAGGCCAGTGGAGCACGTAGACTGGCTTCCACGTGACTGGGCTGACTGGTACAGATGCAAGCCGAGCTGGTGGGGATGGGCACAGAGTTTGGGGGTAAGTGCCTGCCATGTGGGCTCCCTCCCATTGCTCCCGGCGTGGTACACACAGCTTTGCTCTCCTCCTTGCGCCTCTTCTCCAGGTTGCTCTCAACCCGTAAACTGCTCACTTCATCTACCCTCTGCAGCCATCCTGGCCACATGGTCTTGATCAATGAAAGAACTGACTGCAAGTGGTATTTTCTACCGAGATGAGTTAATCCAGTGAGATGAATTAATCAATCAGCACATAGCTGGAGAGAAATTAACTCCCAAAGCTTAAATCTTATATCAGTAATAGCTGCCCCCAAAGTTTGCAGCAACTGTACTTAAGACAACTACTTCCTAAGCCAGATAAACCCCAAAATATCAGTGGTTTAATACAATAATGCTTATTTTCAGCCCCTATAACAGACTTTTATAGATCTTCCTGGGTGAGCAGTTCCGCTCCAGGTGGCGATTCAGAGACCCAATCTCCTTTCACCATGTGCCATTCTCTGTAGGTTGTTGTCCAAGGCAAAGGAAAGGGGAAAAGATGTGGTGGGTCACTCTAGGGAGGAGCAAGTCATGTCCTCTCGTGGCCCATTGTACCTCCCACGTGCAAGGCCCCTACTGGTTACTAAGACGTGGTGTTGAGGAAGAGTGATATAGCCCTGCCCTCATGCACACTGTAGTCTTGTTGGTTAAGTGTCACAATTAACCCAACTGCCTGAGCCAAAATTCCATGAATCCCACCTTTCTCTCACTTTTTCTCAGCCCACTTTCCAGCTGGGATTTTTATACCCAGCCCAAATCTCAATCACGATGGACATTAAATTAAGCCTGTTCCTCCTCTCAGTGTCTCTTAAATCTGTCTTCTCTTTGTCACCAGAACCAGCACAACAGCCTCCCAGCTGATCTTGCCTCTTACATTAACTTCAACCTCTGTGATACATTACCAACCGAGCAATCCTGATAAACTGTAGATCAGATTTTTTTGTTGGAGCACAACTGCAGTAGCTTCCTGATAAAGCAAACATGAGAAGTAAATCTTTTTGAGACCTTGTATGTCTGAAAATCATCCTCATTTTATCTCACTTTTTATTTGAGATTTCGGGTGGATACAGAAGTCCCAGCAGGAAATCATTTTTGTCCAGGATTGTGAGGGTGTTTTTCTTCTGTCCTCCAGCCTCCTTAGTTGCCGTCGAGAAGGCTGATGTCCTGGTCCTTTGTATGTAGCCCTACTTTTTTTCTCTTATGTTCTGGAACCCCACAGTGCAGTATTCTGATGTGGACCTGTATTTATCCATTGCTCTGGGCATTTGGTAGGCTTAGTCAATTTGGATACCTGTGTTCTAGAAGTTTTCTGTAATTTTTCAAATGAAAATTTCTTCCACTTTGTTTTCTCTGTTATGTCTCTTTAGAACGCATACTGTTTAGACACTGAACTTTCTGAGCTAATGATTTAATGTGATTATCTTTTCTTCCTATTTTCTATTTCTAAATTCCTAATTCTATTTTCCATTTCTTTGTGGTTTTGCTCCACCTTATCTTCCAGTCTTACTTCTGAGTGCACCATTTCTGCCATCGTGTATTTAATTTGAGTTTTGTTCTCTGAACGATTCCTCTTCATCGCCCTTTGTCCTTGTGACTTTGATGTAGCACTGTCTCTTCTTTCTCTAAAGATATCAGTGGTAGTTTCTGTAAGTTTTCTTCTTCTTGTTTGGTCTCTGATTTGCCTGAGTAAATGTTTTCATGCTGTTTTTATCTCTGCATTTTGTATTCAAGCTTTGCTCTGTGTTTGATGAAACCTGGTTCTTTGCTCATGTTTAAAGACAGAAGCACTGAAAGGGCAGTCGGAAGCTCCCAGCGCATGGGTGGGTTTTGAAGACTCTAGGGTTTTCTCTAAGGAGGCTAACTATTCCTTTAACTCATAGAACTTCAATATTAGCATATTTAGGTCTTTTTTCTTTATCGGATGGTCCACCTCCTGTCTAGTCTGCACAGGAGGCTGACAACTCCTGAGAGCCCAGCCAGGGAAGGCCTGAAGACATAAATATCTACGTGTTTCTCCTGTCTTTAGTGTGGCGCCCTGCACCCTGCTGTGCCACCGCCTCCTGCTTCAATCCCTGCTGAGGGCTGACCCCTGACCTTTGCAGGCTGAGGGAGTGCTTCACCAGACTGTTCGTATTGAGAATGGGGACCTGGGGATCTGACCACCTCTAAAAGAGACTTTTGATCAATCTGCCTGTTTTTATCCCTATTTGCTTCACAGCTTTCAAATGTCCCTGGTGCTGGCCATTACTGTGACTTTGGGAGGTTCTATCCCTCAGTGTTGGTGACTCTCCAGCTCCCCCACTGCTGGCAAAGGCCCAGGCCCCCCAGCCTTCCCAATCTGTCACCTGCCATCCCCCTATGTCCTGCCTCCAAGCTTGCTCCTCTCCTTTTCCTTCATCCTCGTGTGCTTGTACCTTTAAAAGAAGCCCTGCCCTATCTTTTTGGTGAGAACCACTCAATCTGTCCCTGCAGGAACAAAGCACACCTCACCCTCCTTTGGTGTCTTCTGCAGTCTTTGCTACCTGAAAACCCATCCCTTGCTCCTCTGTTTGGGTTACCCACCGACTTCAGTCATACTGTCTGGGGTGTGTCCCCAACTAGACAAAATGCTCCTAGGAAGGACTGAGTCCTGGTTTACTCATCCCCAGCCTAGCATAGTGCCTGGCGTTCAATCATTCATTCACTCATCAAAAGTATATATAACACATATTATGTACATATAAATATCGGGAATTCAGAGATAAGTAAGACGCGGCTCGCGATGTTGAGAGCTAGCATCAGTACTGCAGGGTCATGGTGAAGCATATAATTCAAATAATGTATGTGCATGTGAATATGTGTATGTACGAGTTTTACATATACATTGCATATTTAAATATATAGCACTCAGTAAAATTTGTATAATAAATGATGTACTTTTTCAGAGTATTGACCCTGTTTCCAAAAGCATAAGGAGCTAATGAATGCAACCTTTGCTCCACTATCATATTTCCCATCCTGTAAAACTCAGAAGTTTTTTCTGAGTCTCTGAACTGCTATGTGTGAAGTACATTTGTATTTGCTCCTTAATCCATTGGCTATACCTTGTGCGCAGACAGAAATAGGAGTGAGGTAAATCTGTCTAACCAAGGTTATTTGTCTGTTTATCAAGTTGTGTGCTACATGTAGAAATCATATCTGATTCACCCTTTTCTCCCCAAATACCCCACACATATAATAAATGCTAACAATTGATAAAAAGATGGACAGATGGATGGATGGATGGATGGGTGGATGGATGGATGAGTGGATGGATGGATGGATGGATGGAGGGATGGATGAGTGAGTAGATGGATGGATGGGTGGGTGGATGGATGGGTGGGGGTGGATGGGTGGGTGGATAGATGAATGGATGGGTGGATAGGTGGATGGATGGATGGATGGATGGAGGGATGGATGAGTGAGTAGATGGATGGATGGGTGGGTGGATGGATGGGTGGGGGTGGATGGGTGGGTGGATAGATGAATGGATGGGTGGATAGGTGGATGGATGGATGGATGGATGGAGGGATGGATGAGTGAGTAGATGGATGGATGGGTGGGTGGATGGATGGGTGGGGGTGGATGGGTGGGTGGATAGATGAATGGATGGGTGGATAGGTGGATGGATGGATGGATGGATGGAGGGATGGATGAGTGAGTAGATGGATGGATGGGTGGGTGGATGGATGGGTGGGGGTGGATGGGTGGGTGGATAGATGAATGGATGGGTGGATAGGTGGATGGATGGATGGATGGATGGAGGGATGGATGAGTGAGTAGATGGATGGATGGGTGGGTGGATGGATGGGTGGGGGTGGATGGGTGGGTGGATAGATGAATGGATGGGTGGATAGGTGGATGGATGGATGGATGGATGGAGGGATGGATGAGTGAGTAGATGGATGGATGGGTGGGTGGATGGATGGGTGGGGGTGGATGGGTGGGTGGATAGATGAATGGATGGGTGGATAGGTGGATGGATGGATGGATGGATGGAGGGATGGATGAGTGAGTAGATGGATGGATGGGTGGGTGGATGGATGGGTGGGGGTGGATGGGTGGGTGGATAGATGAATGGATGGGTGGATAGGTGGATGGATGGATGGATGGATGGAGGGATGGATGAGTGAGTAGATGGATGGATGGGTGGGTGGATGGATGGGTGGGGGTGGATGGGTGGGTGGATAGATGAATGGATGGGTGGGTGGGTGGGTAGATGGATGAATTGGTGGATGAATGAGTGGGTGGTGGATAGATGAGTGGATGGGTGGATGGACAAATACATGGGTGGGTAGGTAAATGATGGATGAATGGACAAAAGAACTTCAAATTTAAACTAAAGATCTCAAAGCATGGGCAGTTTTATGAAAAGTAAATGACACAATGTGCTAAAAAACACTTGGTAAGCCCTAAAATTATATGCATGAATTAAGGCATCATTGTTGGATTTATATCTTTATATTGTACTTCTTCTCAGAAACGTTCTGAGGTGGCTACCCGGTCTTCGTCCCTGATAGGTGGGTTTGATTCTTGGCGATCTGGCATGATGCTGCGGTGATTCCACACAGCTCTGCTCTGCCCCATTTCTTCCAGATGCAGAGGACGTGAGAAGGGAGAAGGCTGACACCCTGCTCACTCTCTTCTACCCTGAAATGCTAAGGTCTCATCAGAAAGAGGGCTTCAGAAAAACCAGAGTTTTATTTATTAGCCATTTCCATTTTATTCTTCATTTTACTGTTGTCTGATATTTTCAGTTTGGTTTAGCTCCAAAATTCATCTTTTCTGAGAAAAAAAAAAAGGAAGAAAATCCTGAGAAACCCTAGGCAGTTGTGAATGTTTGAATTACAGTATGGGACTGAATTAACCAAATTTGGTAACATGCTTTATTATTTTTAGGTTGACCATCCAGAATAGTTCTTAGCTGCGGGCTTTCACCCTGGGGGAAGTTTGGCAATATTTGGAGAAATTTTTGATTGTCACTACTGGTGGTGGTGGTGCTACTGGAGTCCAGTGGGTAGAAGGTGGGGTGATGCCAGCATTTTGCAATGCACAGGATGGCCTCTGGCCCAACACACACACGCAATAAGGTATCATCTGGGCTAAATATCAATAGAGCTGATGTTGAGAAACCCTGGTCTAGATGCCATACAAACGACAAAGGACCTAAGATGATCATGAATCACAGAGGAGAAAGGAAGATTTTGATGAAAAGGTTACACACAGAGCACCTCACTTTTAAGAACCCCCAAAGAGTCGTCCACCCACCTTCCCTTGCGAATTACCTCCAAATGAATGAAACGGTAGGTCTAGGATTGTTTGCTTGTTCATTTTTATTAAGAACTCATTTATCTAGCAAATCATGTAATCTAATAAGACAAAGCAGAAATAAATACCCTCTTGCTGGGATAAAATATTACGTTTACCAAAGGCTGCCTGGGGGAATGCGAAACCAAGAGCAGCGTTGCCGATCGTCCCTTCTAAGGAGAAACCCGATCACGGTGCTCCAGCTATCACACGTTTTTTAAGTTTAGAAATTGTGTAATTAAACCTGACTTTCTAGTTAGACAAATTTGCCTGAACTTCTCAGAGATAACTTTCTTCCAGAATCACCACTGTTATCAACTCACTGTCCAAGAATCTGAGTGAAATTCTTGGATCTTAGGGAGAAAAAAATGACCAAATTTTACCAAAAATCTAAAGTAATCAAAAAATGATGAGTTGTGGAAGAAGGGCCTCAGAGGAACTGTTGGGTGCGTAAAAGAAAGGGGATATCTCTTTAATTGTCTTTTTAATGACTCTTTATTTCTCTCTTCTGGCCTTTTACTTTTTCTTTTTTTCCCAGGGGGAGGGAAAACCCTTAAAACAGAAAGGTTAATCTAACTATGCATTTTAAGCTTTTAAAGGCTCCATTACAGGACTTATTATGCTAAAAGAAACACACCTGGCATACTGCAGCTCCTAAATGTACCAGCAATGCATGTAATGATTCACTTAAAACACCATGGTCAGAATTCTTTCACATTATTTCTATGTAAATTTGATGCTTCACAATTACTATAATATGTGTGAAATTCCACTTATTATTTCTTTTAACATGGAAACTTTTATCGCTTAACTCACTGGACAGAGTATTTGAGCCATTTGCAATCATTAGAGCATTCTTGTTTGGTCAAACCCTTGTGGGATTATACTTCGGAAAAGACAGAGTGAATTATATTCATTGCAAGAAAACAGCAATTTTAAATATATGAGGGGCACCAGGAAACTTCTCATTTTAGTGCAAATCCAATATTAGATCTCGCTTCTTTTTGCAGCAGGATAAGCCTTTTATCTTTAAGCAATTTATAAAACGCAGCATGTGATAGGAGTGAGGCATCCAGTGGTAGATCAATCTGATAGATAAATAGACACTTTGGGGACAGAGGGGAGATGTGATGTGGTTGGAATTTAAGGTAATAGCTTTTTACTTTGGGAGTTTTTCCTTGTGATCCTGGTGGAGGTCACGGAATGTTTACTTATTTCTCCCAGGTTCCAGCATGGAACATTTACCCTTGCCCTCCTGCTGCCACAGCTCCCAGGTCTCCCCTTCCCCAGCGAGGCAGAGGCCAGGCCGGCCCACAGGTGAGCAGGGTGACTTGCCTGGGGGAACGTGGACACTCCACTGGACCCCGCAGGGCCGGCTGGCTGCCGATGGTCCCTCACTTCGAAGACCATCAAATCTTTCCAAGTAGATTGGAGGAAGAAAAACAAAATCAGAAAAAAGAGGACCCACTATTACCTATTAAACTGACTTCTTTTTGAGCCGGGGCTCTATTTATGAATCTGACACATGGGCTAATTAATACTCCAGTTACGACACGGCGTGTTTGGAAGAACCTTTTCTGCCTTGATGACCGAGTGGAGATTTGCATAGATACACCCTGAATTTTATGACAAAGTGTAGGTATGTTTGTTTTAATAAATGATTGAAAAATTACATTCAGACCTCGATTAATGTCTAATTATATAAACACATCTAAATCCTTGGGGCAGGTTTGTTTTATTTTGTTTTTATATTTTGTTGTGCCATTTTTAAATGAGACAATTTCTAAGTGACATTAACATGACATTTGTTTCCTATATTTTATTCTCCAAAGTTTTAGCAAAGAAAGTCAAGTTGAAAACTCTCAGTTCTCTTGAAAGCACTTTCATATGGAATAAAAATTAAGTTATTTTTATTTGGACTTTATCTTTTCCTTTTTTTTTAGCTGTATCCCTTAAAGAAATGATATTTCATTCTCTCAGAAACTGCAAACAAAGTAGTTGTCATTTCTCTATTAATGTAATGTTACTTCGCATTTCGATAGTAATCTTTTTAGACATACATAGGAAAAATGAAATATACCATGTGACAATAAAGCCGTAGCTGCATGTCTGTGTGTATTTACGATGAGAGAGAGACAGTCAGAGACCTAGAAAAGAATATTAGGAACATTGCATTGCTTTCATCTGGAAGTTAACTTGCTTAGACGTCGCACTGAAACTATATCAACACTATGTTAGTAGTTGAACATATAGTGGACCTAATTGTTATCTTTGCCCTATAGATATTAGGATTTTAAACGAAGGATGGAGACTGAAATTCAAATCCACTTCATGTTCCAGTGGAGAGCAGTGAAGAAACGCAGGCAGGCAGACCAGGGGGCCTCGCCTCTGCCAGGGTGCACAGGAGGCAAACCACTGGCAAACCAGCTGCCCCCACGTGTGAATGGCCAGCCAAGGGCCGAGGGACGTCACAGCTGGCACGTAGGTAACGGAATCGCTGGTCTTGTAGCGATTGTGTGTGAAGGACACACACCCACATACACACACACGCATGCATATGCATGTGGCATAATGTGGGCATATCTTGAGAATAAGTGAAAGAAACGGCAGCTGCCAGGTAGTGGATTTGCTGCACTTGATGCACGGTGGATGAAATAAAGCGCATCAGTGTCGCATGTCCCTTCTCACTTTGCTCCTCGGTAGAGGTGAATGCATTCAGGATATTTAGACTGCACGCAGACTCTAAACACATGCAGATACGCTGAGAGAAACAGAGGAAGAAACCTGAGAGATGCCATAACGCACCCTCTTTGGCCTGAATTATTACAACACCCCATTTTATAAATTTTAAATTGATAATGTATTCATAGCTAAAGCTGAAGAAAACCCAGTGCATTTTTATTCCTTTTCTTTTAGCCTGCATATTCTCAAAGACCTCCTATAGTTAACATCATAATATAGTTAGTTGCTACAAATAATCGGGGGTGATTATAGGAAAACTGTCAGTGTCTGCTCACGGTCTGAAAAGGCTGCAGCAAATAGCTTTTCTCTTTGCCATGGAGACTGGGGTCTGTTTTTACGGTTACTCTGGAAACCGGAGCCTTTCTGTTGTTAGTCCTTTTCAGTTACTTTAGCTATTAAACCCTCCGGTTGAGACAAAAGGAAGGAGGTACGCAGGCACTTCCTCGGAAAGAAAATCTCTGGGCCTGAGAGGAGCAGAACTCGGGATGAGAGAAATAAAAGCAATGTGTGCGCGGCCTGTCACATTTTCATCAGGGCGGTGGCTGTGCACCTCTCTCTGGGACGCTGCCTTTGAATGCTGGAATCTGCAGGCAGGAGGGCGGCCCGGACTCCCTCCTCCTGCATCCCGCCCTCCCCGAAAGATGAAGCCTGCACCCGCTGGCACGGGGGCCCCCAGGAGTGGAGCCTCAGATGGCACCCGAGACCTCCTGACATCCCAAGTTCCTTCTGGAAACACAGATATGACGGCAGC